>NC_091373.1:17281890-17344390 GCF_038502225.1 Cherax quadricarinatus
AAAGGCGGAGCTGGGGTGGAGGGAGTGATGGTGTTTCAGTGACACATGAACTGGTAAGATGTCCTCTCTCTGGGGTTGTGTCTGAGGGGACGCAAGGGGAAGAGGACGGAGGGGGTGGGAAATGTGGAACGAGGAAGGTGCACGAGAGAGAGAGGGGAAAGGATTAAGAGATGGAAGAGGAAGGAGAAATGTAAGAGGGAGGTGGAGAAGAGGGATGAAGGAGTGGGAGGAAATGTAGGAGAAGCAGGGGATATTGGAGATGTAAATGGTCTAGGTGGGGATGGAGGGGAAGGGTATGTAGGGGAAATAGGGGATGTAGGAGAGAATTGTATGTAGGAGAAATAGGAGGTATGAGAAGCAAGGGTGTAGGAGGCCATGGTTGAGCCCAACCCAGGGCTGGGCTCCGGTAGCAGAAAAGCTGTGGAAACTTACCAAAGGTATAAAGGTAGTGTGTATACTGAGATAGTGATGTATAGGTGTGTGTGTGTGTGTGTGTGTGTGCGCGCGCACGCGAGGTGGTGGTGGGAAGACAGTGTTAATATTTACTACTCTCCCATACGGAAGACAAATAGTGTTAAAATAGTATTAATATAATCAGTACTGCAATGTGTATTTTTGAATTAAGGTGATGATATCGTCCAGTATTCCATTCAAGGTTCATCAGCTGGGACAGCTTCAAAGGTTTCCTTCCAGCAGAGCTGCAGTTACTATCACTTGGGATTTACCATCTTCCAGCAGAGCTGCGGTTACTGTCACTTGGGATTTACCATCTTCCAGCAGAGCTGCGGTTACTATCACTTGGGATTTACCATCTTCCAGCAGAGCTGCGGTTACTATCACTTGGGATTTACCATCTTCCAGCAGAGCTGCGGTTACTATCACTTGGGATTTACCATCTTCCAGCAGAGCTGCGGTTACTGTCACTTGGGATTTACCATCTTCCAGCAGAGCTGCGGTTACTATCACTTGGGATTTACCATCTTCCAGCAGAGCTGCGGTTACTATCACTTGGGATTTACCATCTTCCAGCAGAGCTGCGGTTACTATCACTTGGGATTTACCATCTTCCAGCAGAGCTGCGGTTACTGTCACTTGGGATTTACCATCTTCCAGCAGAGCTGCGGTTACTATCACTTGGGATTTACCATCTTCCAGCAGAGCTGCGGTTACTATCACTTGGGATTTACCATCTTCCAGCAGAGCTGCGGTTACTATCACTTGGGATTTACCATCTTCCAGCAGAGCTGCGGTTACTATCACTTGGGATTTACCATCTTCCAGCAGAGCTGCGGTTACTGTCACTTGGGATTTACCATCTTCCAGCAGAGCTGCGGTTACTATCACTTGGGATTTACCATCTTCCAGCAGAGCTGCGGTTACTATCACTTGGGATTTACCATCTTCCAGCAGAGCTGCGGTTACTATCACTTGGGATTTACCATCTTCCAGCAGAGCTGCGGTTACTATCACTTGGGATTTACCATCTTCCAGCAGAGCTGCGGTTACTATCACTTGGGATTTACCATCTTCCAGCAGAGCTGCGGTTACTATCACTTGGGATTTACCATCTTCCAGCAGAGCTGCGGTTACTATCACTTGGGATTTACCATCTTCCAGCAGAGCTGCGGTTACTATCACTTGGGATTTACCATCTTCCAGCAGAGCTGCGGTTACTATCACTTGGGATTTACCATCTTCCAGCAGAGCTGCGGTTACTATCACTTGGGATTTACCATCTTCCAGCAGAGCTGCGGTTACTATCACTTGGGATTTACCATCTTCCAGCAGAGCTGCGGTTACTATCACTTGGGATTTACCATCTTCCAGCAGAGCTGCGGTTACTATCACTTGGGATTTACCATCTTCCAGCAGAGCTGCGGTTACTATCACTTGGGATTTACCATCTTCCAGCAGAGCTGCGGTTACTATCACTTGGGATTTACCATCTTCCAGCAGAGCTGCGGTTACTATCACTTGGGATTTACCATCTTCCAGCAGAGCTGCGGTTACTATCACTTGGGATTTACCATCTTCCAGCAGAGCTGCGGTTACTATCACTTGGGATTTACCATCTTCCAGCAGAGCTGCGGTTACTATCACTTGGGATTTACCATCTTCCAGCAGAGCTGCGGTTACTATCACTTGGGATTTACCATCTTCCAGCAGAGCTGCGGTTACTATCACTTGGGATTTACCATCTTCCAGCAGAGCTGCGGTTACTGTCACATGTGAATTACCATCTATCCCATACATAGGAGACATGGAATTAATATGAAGATATCTCTATCACAGAGCGGGCTAACAAAAACATTATATAAGAGAAAAGTGGAAATATTTAGACTACATTACATATCTAGGAATGTACCATTGTAGGAGCAATGTACCATTGTAGGAGCAATGTACCATTGTAGGAGCAATGTAGGTTCATTGTTACAGTAGTCTCTTAAAGAGTCTCCACCTGTTAAAACTACATCGTATATGTAAGAATAGAGAGTTGCACTAGCCTGGTGACAACCAGCCTAGTGACAACCAACCTGGTGGCAACCAGCCTGGTGACAACCAGCCTGGTGACAACCAGCCTGGTGGCAACCAGCCTGGTGACAACCAGCCTGGTGACAACCAACCTGGTGGCAACCAGCCTGGTGGCAACCAGCCTGGTGACAACCAGCCTGGTGACAACCAACCTGGTGGCAACCAGCCTGGTGACAACTAGCCTGGTGACAACCAACCTGGTGGCAACCAGCCTGGTGGCAACCAGCCTGGTGACAACCAACCTGGTGGCAACCAGCCTGGTGACAACCAGCCTGGTGACAACCAGTCTGGCAACAACCAGCCTGGTGACAACCAGTCTGGCAACAACCAACCTGGTGACAACCAACCTGGTGACAACCAGCCTGGTGACAACCAGCCTGGTGGCAACCAGCCTGGTGACAACCAGCCTGGTGACAACCAACCTGGTGGCAACCAGCCTGGTGGCAACCAGCCTGGTGACAACCAGCCTGGTGACAACCAACCTGGTGGCAACCAGCCTGGTGACAACTAGCCTGGTGACAACCAACCTGGTGGCAACCAGCCTGGTGGCAACCAGCCTGGTGACAACCAACCTGGTGGCAACCAGCCTGGTGACAACCAGCCTGGTGACAACCAGTCTGGCAACAACCAGCCTGGTGACAACCAGTCTGGCAACAACCAACCTGGTGACAACCAACCTGGTGACAACCAGCCTGGTGACAACCAGTCTGGCAACAACCAGCCTGGTGACAACCAGTCTGGCAACAACCAGCCTGGTGACAACCAGCCTGGTGACAACCAGTCTGGTGACAACCAGCCTGGTGACAACCAGTCTGGTGACAACCAGTCTGGCAACAACCAGCCTGGTGACAACCAGCCTGGTGACAACCAGCCTGGTGACAACCAGCCTGGTGACAACCAGCCTGGTGACAACCAGTCTGGTGACAACCAGTCTGGCAACAACCAGCCTGGTGACAACCAGCCTGGTGACAACCAGTCTGGTGACAACCAGTCTGGTGACAACCAGTCTGGCAACAACCAGCCTGGTGACAACCAGCCTGGTGACAACCAGCCTGGTGACAACCAGTCTGGTGACAACCAGTCTGGCAACAACCAGCCTGGTGACAACCAGCCTGGTGACAACCAGTCTGGCAACAACCAGCCTGGTGACAACCAGCCTGGTGACAACCAGCCTGGTGACAACCAGTCCGGCAACAACCAGCCTGGTGACAACCAGCCTGGTGACAACCAGCCTGGTGACAAGCAAACTTTGCTTCACTTGTACTAAACTAGGATAACGAGTTAATTGTTTGTAAGGGGTTGAGGTGATGCATCAAGGTAGTGGGGTTGAGGTGATGCATCAAGGTAGTGGGGTTGAGGTGATGCATCAAGGTAGTGGGGTTGAGGTGATGCATCAAGGTAGTGGGGTTGAGGTGATGCATCAAGGTAGTGGGGTTGAGGTGATGCATCAAGGTAGTGGGGTTGAGGTGATGCATCAAGGTAGTGGGGTTGAGGTGATGCATCAAGGTAGTGGGGTTGAGGTTATACATCAAGGTAGTGGGGTTGAGGTGATGCATCAAGGTAGTGGGGTTGAGGTGATGCATCAAGGTAGTGGGGTTGAGGTTATACATCAAGGTAGTGGGGTTGAGGTGATGCATCAAGGTAGTGGGGTTGAGGTTATACATCAAGGTAGTGGGGTTGAGGTGATACATCAAGGTAGTGGGGTTGAGGTGATACATCAAGGTAGTGGGGTTGAGGTGATGCATCAAGGTAGTGGGGTTGAGGTGATACATCAAGGTAGTGGGGTTGAGGTGATACATCAAGGTAGTGGGGTTGAGGTGATGCATCAAGGTAGTGGGGTTGAGGTGATACATCAAGGTAGTGGGGTTGAGGTGATGCATCAAGGTAGTAGGGTTGAGGTGATGCATCAAGGTAGTGGGGTTGAGGTGATGCATCAAGGTAGTGGGGTTGAGATGATACATCAAGGTAGTGGGGTTGAGGTGATGCATCAAGGTAGTGGGGTTGAGGTGATGCATCAAGGTAGTGGGGTTGAGGTGATGCATCAAGGTAGTGGGGTTGAGGTTATACATCAAGGTAGTGGGGTTGATGTGATGCATCAAGGTAGTGGGGTTGAGGTGATACATCAAGGTAGTGGGGTTGAGGTGATGCATCAAGGTAGTGGGGTTGAGGTGATGCATCAAGGTAGTGGGGTTGAGGTTATACATCAAGGTAGTGGGGTTGAGGTGATGCATCAAGGTAGTGGGGTTGAGGTGATACATCAAGGTAGTGGGGTTGAGGTGATGCATCAAGGTAGTGGGGTTGAGGTGATACATCAAGGTAGTGGGGTTGAGGTGATGCATCAAGGTAGTGGGGTTGAGGTGATGCATCAAGGTAGTGGGGTTGAGGTGATGCATCAAGGTAGTGGGGTTGAGGTGATGCATCAACACTTAAATATATTTCTGGCGAGGGAAGAGGGTCTCTATAAAGATAATGATCATAAGAGCTGTGAGATTGTAAGAGAGAATGATCCAAGTTCAGGTGTGTTGCGTCACACGTGTCAGGTGTGTTGCGTCACACGTGTCAGGTGTGTTGCGTCACACGTGTCAGGTGTGTTGCGTCACACGTGTCAGGTGTGTTGCGTCACACGTGTCAGGTGTGTTGCGTCACAAGTGTCAGGTGTGTTGCGTCACACGTGTCAGGTGTGTTGCGTCACACGTGTCAGGTGTGTTGCGTCACACGTGCCAGGTGTGTTGCGTCACACGTGTCAGATGTGTTGCGTCACACATGTCAGGTGTGTTGCGTCACACGTGCCAGGTGTGTTGCGTCACACATGTCAGGTGTGTTGCGTCACACGTGTCAGATGTGTTGCGTCACACGTGTCAGGTGTGTTGCGTCACACGTGTCATGTGTGTTGCATCACACGTGTCAGGCGTGTTGCGTCACACGTGTCAGGTGTGTCGCGTCACGTGTCAGGCGTGTTGCGTCACACGTGTCAGGCGTGTTGCGTCACACGTGTCAGGTGTGTCGCGTCACGTGTCAGGCGTGTTGCGTCACACGTGTCAGGCGTGTTGCGTCACACGTGCCAGGTGTGTTGCGTCACACGTGTCAGGTGTGTTGCGTCACACATTTGTCCGACACTGCAACACTACGGTATCTTGGACCAGAGGATATCATCAACTTGGTTGCTCTTCGACTGGTTTTCGGCTAGAAGAGTTTATTTTGAGAACATGCCTATCATGGACCAGTAGGCCTACCGTAGTGCTCCTCATTTCTTATGTTTTAATAATAATATTGGTAGAATTACCGACAGTGTTAAGTAATAAGACACGAGTGCAACTAATGCAACACTGCAACCATGATGTGGTGTATGATGTATGCACACGTGATGAACGCCGCCGCTTGCCCTCACCCTTCACCTCCACCTCAACCTCCTGCCCACCGTTAACATCCTGCCCACCGTCAACATCCTGCCCACCGTCAACATCCTGCCCACCGTCAACATCCTGCCCACCATCAACATCCTGCCCACCGTCAACATCCTGCCCACCGTCAACATCCTGCCCACCGTCAACATCCTGCCCACCATCAACATCCTGCCCACCGTCAACATCCTGCCCACCGTCAACATCCTGCCCACCATCAACATCCTGCCCACCGTCAACATCCTGCCCACCATCAACATCCTGCCCACCGTCAACATCCTGCCCACCGTCAACATCCTGCCCACCGTCAACATCCTGCCCACCATCAACATCCTGCCCACCGTCAACATCCTGCCCACCATCAACATCCTGCCCACCGTCAACATCCTGCCCACCGTCAACATCCTGCCCACCGTCAACATCCTGCCCACCGTCAACATCCTGCCCACCGTCAACATCCTCACACCGCATCATCAGCAGAAATAATGAAAATCTCCAACGTAGGAGGCATCACTAGTCACTCAAATCCTTCAGTCACAGCCGCCCAATCCTCTCCTGATCCACCAGCTGCCCAAGCCACCCCTGATCCATCAACTGCCCAAGTCACCCCTGATCCATCAACTGCCCAAGTCACCCCTGATCCACCTGTTGCCCAAGCCGCCCCTGATCCACCTGTTGCCCAAGCCATCCCTGATCCACCTGTTGCCCAAGCCACCCTGATTACACCTGTTGCCCAAGCCACCCCTGATCCACCTGTTGCCCAAGCCACCCTGATCCACCTGTTGCCCAAGCCACACCACCTCTTCAGCCTGCCACCACTTCCACTACAACCCCACCTGAAGATGAAGACTGTCCCACCTGTGATAAAGAAACTGAAGTCTACAACGACACCTCCGACCAAACCTGGAGAAGTCTTCGACTCTTCGCTGTACCTACGAACACGAACACAATGTTCGCTGAAGAACTCTACCCTAGACTCGGCAGTGCAACTGGCAAATACGCCTCTGTTGCCCTTTACAAGTTCACACTGCAACAAGACTAAATTTTGTGGAACAATTCATCGATAACTTGGACAGCGAAGCAAAACTCACAAACCCACAAAACAGTGTTTCGGAAATTTAATAACAGGTCGTGCAGGTTATCACGGTAAACTGAACAAATGAACCTGGGCGCCTGGCTGCGATCCCCATCTTCGCTGTAAAGTGCTCTGCTGCTGTGTTAAGTCATAAAGTGCTCTGCTGCTGGATTAAGCCATCAAGTGCTCTGCTGCTGGGTTAAACCCTGGCTTTGTTTCTACGACTGAAGATACTCTTCGATTCTATTCTTCGCCTATTCCCACTTCCCGGCTCGCTCTTCCCATTGTTCAAAGGTATGAAGCCGAATGTACAAGGCTGAGGGACTGACCACCTGAAAGTTCGAGACTGAGGGACTGACCACCTCAGACTTCGAGGCTGAGGGACTGACCACCTCAGACTTCGAGGCTGAGGGACTGACCACTTCATATTTATATCTCCACGACTTCTAATGTCTCCTCTGTATTTCGACTGAAGAATGCTGTAAGCAGTCAAAACGTTTTGTCAAAGAAGGAAAGATGGGTGATTGGAGGGGGGGAACCTGAAGCAAAGCCTGAGGCAGGCTTGGTCATCCTGGAGGAGGCCTGAGGCAGGCTTGGTCATCCTGGAGGAGGCCTGAGGCAGGCTTGGTCATCCTGAAGGAGGCCTGAGGCAGGCTTGGTCATGGTGAAGGAGGCCTGAGGCAGGCTTGGTCATGGTGAAGGAGGCCTGAGGCAGGCTTGGTCATGCTGAAGGAGGCCTGAGGCAGGCTTGGTCATGCTGAAGGAGGCCTGAGGCAGGCTTGGTCATCCTGAAGGAGGCCTGAGGCAGGCTTGGTCATCCTGAAGGAGGCCTGAGGCAGGCTTGGTCATCCTGAAGGAGGCCTGAGGCAGGCTTGGTCATCCTGAAGGAGGCCTGAGGCAGGCTTGGTCATCCTGAAGGAGGCCTGAGGCAGGCTTGGTCATCCTGAAGGAGGCCTGAGGCAGGCTTGGTCATCCTGAAGGAGGCCTGAGGCAGGCTTGGTCATCCTGAAGGAGGCCTGAGGCAGGCTTGGTCATCCTGAAGGAGGCCTGAGGCAGGCTTGGTCATCCTGAAGGAGGCCTGAGGCAGGCTTGGTCATCCTGAAGGAGGCCTGAGGCAGGCTTGGTCATCCTGAAGGAGGCCTGAGGCAGGCTTGGTCATCCTGAAGGAGGCCTGAGGCAGGCTTGGTCATCCTGAAGGAGGCCTGAGGCAGGCTTGGTCATCCTGAAGGAGGCCTGAGGCAGGCTTGGTCAAGGAGGCCTGAGGCAGGCTTGGTCATCCTGAAGGAGGCCTGAGGCAGGCTTGGTCATCCTGAAGGAGGCCTGAGGCAGGCTTGGTCATCCTGAAGGAGGCCTGAGTCAGGCTAGGTCATCCTGAAGGAGGCCTGATCCTGAAGGAGGCCTGAGGCAGGCTTGGTCATCCTGAAGGAGGCCTGAGGCAGGCTTGGTCATCCTGAAGGAGGCCTGAGGCAGGCTTGGTCATCCTGAAGGAGGCCTGAGGCAGGCTTGGTCATCCTGAAGGAGGCCTGAGGCAGGCTTGGTCATCCTGAAGGAGGCCTGAGGCAGGCTTGGTCATCCTGAAGGAGGCCTGAGGCAGGACTTGCGACTTAGAGCCTTGGTTGTATTAAATTATTGAGACTTGCTCAATAATTCATATGCAATTTGGGAGCGAGGCTATATGTTGTGAATAATTGATAGTATTATGTACAGCAGCGACCAGCGACACTCTCACACTGCCTCCTCTACCTCCTCTACCTCCTCAGTCTCCTCTACCTCCTCAGTCTCCTCTACCTCCTCAGTCTCCTCTACCTCCTCAGTCTCCTCTACCTCCTCAGCCTCTGCAGTCTCCTCCATCTCTACAACCCCCTCCCAGCACCTCGACCTCCTCCACCATCTCCTCGACCTCCTCCACCATCTCCTCGACCTCCTCCACCATCTCCTCGACCTCCTCCACCATCTCCTCGACCTCCTCCACAATCTCGACCTCCTGTGTTTGTGTTTGTAATATCAAAATAAATACGTTATTTAATGGAGTAAAATACCAAATAAAATAATCAAAATAAATACGTTAAACCTGCTCGGTTAGCAAGAACTCATTTAAAATTAAGTCCTTTCTAAAAAATTTCTCTTATACGTTTAAATATATATTATTTTTCATTTATGTTAATATAAAAATTAATAATTTTTTACCAAAAGAACCTTAGAAAAGTTACCTAACCTTATTATAACAAGCGCAGTTAATTTAGCCTAATCCAACTAAATATATTTTACATAAGTTTACAATAATTTAATAAACAAACACAAAATATATTCTTTTCGTCACCTTCAGAATGATATTTGCGAAATTATTGCATAAACAAATATTCACTTGCCTTATTCAGCAAGAAGAGCTTTGCTATTTAAGCCAAAATCGCAAGTTTTATCTATTCGGCACGACATATATACGTGGATATATGAGACAATGTAATATATAGGTGAGATACATAGTGGTAGCAGTACAATGTGTCACCAATGTACGGGAAAAGAGCAATGGCGGATGAAGGTTGTGGGAAGAAGAGACAGAGGGGGTAGTCTGGGTGGTGGGGGTTAAGAAGGGTAGTCTGGGTGGTGGGGGTTAAGAAGGGTAGTCTGGGTGGTGGGGGTTAAGAAGGGTAGTCTGGGTGGTGGGGGTTAAGAAGGGTAGTCTGGGTGGTGGGGGTTAAGAAGGGTAGTCTGGGTGGTGGGGGTTAAGAAGGGTAGTCTGGGTGGTGGGGGTTAAGAAGGGTAGTCTGGGTGGTGGGGGTTAAGAAGGGTAGTCTGGGTGGTGGGGGTTAAGAAGGGTAGTCTGGGTGGTGGGGTTGAGGGGCAGATGTTGGGGGTGGATGGGGGGTATGTCAGAGAAGAAGTACCCTGGAGTACCTTCTTCAATTTTCCTGCTCCTACGCTTCGAGAGGTAACTTTCCGAGTGTCTATACTTTACAAAGATCGTGAATAATACACACACACTCTCTCTCTCTCTCTCTCTCTCTCTCTCTCTCTCTCTCTCTCTCTCTCTCTCTCTGAAGTGTGTGTGTGTGTATTTACCTAGTTGTTGTAGCAGTAGTTGATTCACAGCTCTTGGCCCCGCCTCTTCACTGGCCGCTACTAGGTCACACTTACTGCTCCATGAGCTTTATCATACCTCTTATTAAAGCTATGTATGGATCCTGCCTCTACTACATCACTTCCCAGACTATTCCACTTCCTGACAACTCTGTGACTGAAGAAATACTTCCTAACATCCCTGTGATTTATCCGAGTCTTCAACTTCCAACTGTGTCCCCTTGTTGCTGTGTCCCATCTCCGGAACATGTGTGTGTGTGTGTGTGTGTGTGTGTGTGTGTGTGAGAGAGAGAGAGAGTGAGTGTGTGTGTGTGTGTGTGTGTGTCCAGCTCAGGACCTATTCTTAATAAGTTTCAAAGTTTAACTGAAGTTTTAAGTAACGATGAGCTGTAATGAGGTAATTCTGCTCTCCACTACACAACCCTGTGTTATATCCACTACACAACCCTGTGTTATATCCACTACACAACCCTGTATTATATCCATTACACAACCCTGTGTTATATCGACTACAACAATAAAGTCTTAAATCTTCTCAACGATGCCAACACATACCAGCCTGTATCGGAATCAGTGCTACTTCAAAGTACCCAGACTTTCCTTCAAAAGGCTCGTAGCATCTTACGAAAATCAGAACAAGGCAAGAAACTACTTAAACTTTTACCAGGTCAACCGAAACCAGCACGCCTGTATGGCCTTCCTAAGACACACAAACCTGGCATCCCACTACGGCCTATCACTTCGGGCATAGGGAGCGCACCACAGACTAGCCGGCCACCTTGCCAAATACCTTTCAGCGCTTCTGGGCACCATCAGTCAAGCCCACCTCAAACACTCAGGTGACCTTCTCTCCCGAATTTCCAACCTGAATGTCAAAAACAAAAGCATGGCTTCCTTCGATGTCACAGCCCTCTTTACCAACGTTCCTACTGACGCTGCAATCAACATTCTGAGACAGAGGCTCACTGAAAACCACGACCTCCCTTTACCTCTTCTAGATTTCATCAATCTAGTGGAACTTTGTGTTAATTTCAACTTCTTCAAGTATCAGGACAACTGTTACAAACAATGCTTTGGGATGGCAATGGGCAGCCTGCTCAGTGCTGTGCTTGCCAACCTCTTCATGGAAAACCTGGAGACAGAGAAATTCAGCACCCTCATTCCCAACACCGTTACCTGGCTAAGATACGTTGATGATATATTGGTTTTCTATCCGAGACGTCTCAATATCCAGGCCCTTCTCAACAAGATCAATGCAGTTGAACCATCAATAAAGTTTACACTTGAACTCGAAAATGATGGCAAACTTCCTTTCCTCGACGTTCTACTGTGCAGATCTCCCGACAGCGACAAACTTCTCTTCAAAGTGTATAGAAAACCTACCAACAAGGACGATCTTATACACTTTTATTCACACCAAGACTCCCGCACTAAGAGAGGAGTCCTCATTGGCTTCTTCTTGAGAGCTCTTCGCATCTCCAGCCTTTGTTTTCTAGAAGAAGAATGCACTTACATAACACAAGCCTTTACACGTCTTCAGTTCCCATCTTTCTTCATCCGAGATTGCAGACTCAAGGCACAAGCTATCCTCAACAAACCGCCCATGGAACAGCCCCCTAAACAGTTCGTAGTACTCCCATGTGGCGATGTTGCCACGAATACTCGCAGGGCACTTGCTATGAGTAACATCAACGTTTCTACCATAAACACATCATCTATCAAAGACCTCACTACGAAACGCAGCCCCACACCTCTAACTTCTACAGCAGGCGTCTACACTATCCCCTGTGGGTTCTGTCCCAAGAAATATGTAGGCGAGACAGGCAGAGATCTTGCAGTCCGCCTGAATGAGCATCGAAATGCCTCTAACAGAGACGATGTAAGGTACGCATGTGTCCTCCACAGAGACTCCACGGGGCATTTGATGAACTGGAATGAGGCACAACTCGTTCTCACCGAACCAGACCTCAGACGCCGACGGTGCCTAGAAGCCTCACTAATCGCCGTCACCGACACTATAGAACGCAACACTGGAAACTACAAAATTTCAAAAACATTGGCATACATGATACTTAAGCAGCACCAACCCAACAACACAGGAGTCACATGATTTCATCGTCTACCCGTCCTCATCATAGGTAGAGGTTGTTTTGATAAGGACCTGCCTCGCATGGGCCAGTAGGCCTTCTACAGTGTTCCTCCATTCTTATGTTCTTATGACATTCCTCAGGTCACGTGCGTCACACCTCACTCTCCGCCTATATATATAATGTCTTTCTACCTCTGTATGTTAGAAGTGATCAAGGTCCCAGGACCGAAACGTTTTCTAATAAATATGTTACAGAGTTTGCTTACGTGTCTTTCTAAACCAAGAGAATGTGTACAAAAAAAAAAGTGTGATCTTAGTGATGGGGTTATAGAATTTGGCAAACGTCTTGATTGTGGTGATCTTAGATATTGGAGATATAACGGCAAACGTCTTGATTGTGGTGATCTTAGATATTGGAGATATAACGGATATGTGTTTGTGTTAGTTTTGGTAAAATGTCTCATGTCATAAGTGTCTGAGTTAGTTTTTGTGTTAATGTTGTAAAGTCTGGTGGATGTGTTGTAATTTCAGTTAATGAAATGTGTAAGTGTAGATAAATTAGAGATGATAAATCTTATTTGGGAGTAATCAAAATGATATTTTGGAAGTGCTTCAGTGTTGTTTGGAAATGTTCAAAGGTGTTTATGTGAGTATTCAAATGATTTATGAGAGTGTTCGAAGTAATCTTGGGGTTGTTCTGTAGTGAGATGATAAAGGTTGTGGATGAGAGATATTGAGAAAAGGTGGTCTCAAATGATGTATGAGAGTGTTTTGAAGGTGTTCAAAGTAAAGTGAGGTGTGTGTGTGTGTGTGTGTGTGTGTGTGTGTGTGTGTGTGTGTGTGTGTGTGTGTGTGTGTGTGTTAGGTGGTCATAGAGTTTTGTGAATATCTTGGTTACAGTGATTTTAGTGGATTTGAGATGGGTGATGAGATGCATTTGTGGATGTGAAATGTGATTTTTTTGTGTGTTCAGAAGAGGTGTGTTGGGAGATGGGTGAGTGGATGTGAAGAAATGCGGGTGAGATGGAGAGGGGTATGGGGAGGGTTGTATTAGAAATTTAATGAAATATGGGGAGATTTTACTGAAAATAAAGGTAATGTGTGAATATTTTAAAAGAAATTATAGAATTGAAAAGTTATGATATATTGGAAAAGAATGGAGGGTGTTGAAACATGTCGCAATAGTTGGGTAGTGAGATTAGTTGATGCGAGTATAATATCAATTTATGTGGATACAAGGAGATGGGTATGGAGAGGATTTTATTAGAATTTTAGTAATGTAAAGAGGAATGTGTATTACATTTAAGATTCAGTAAAAAGAAGGAAAAAAAAATTGTGAATAAATTGGTAAATGATGAGGGTTGTGGGTGTTGTGGGTTGTTGTTGTGGGTGTTGTGGGGTGTTGTGGGTTGTGGGTGTTGTGGGGCTGGTTGTGGGTAATGTAGTCGAACTAGAGATACCAAAAATGATGATATAAGTGGGTTGTTTTTGTGACTTTTTCTGATGAAATTAGTTAAAACGAGAAAAAAATTGTGGGTTGTGGGATGTTGGTGGTTGTGGGTGTTGTCGAACTAGTGATGTCGAAAAAGTGGTTATAAGTTGTGGGTTGTTGATGTGACTTTTTCTGATGAAATTAGTTAAAACGAGAAAAAAATTGTGGGTTGTGGGTGTTGTGGGTGATGTGGGTTGTGGGTGATGTGGGATGTGGGTGTTGTGGGTGTTGTTGTTGTCGAATTAGAGATACCGAAAAAGTGGTTATAAGTTGTGGGTTGTTGTGCCTTTTTCTGATGAAATTAGTTAAAACGAGAAAAAATTGTGGGGTGTGGGTGTTGTGGGTTGTGGGTGTTGTGGGATGTGGGTGTTGTTGTCAAACTAGAGTTGTTGAAAAGTGATTATAAGTTGTGGATTGTTGTTGTTGTGACTTTGTGATGAAATTAGTTAAAACGAGAAAAAATTGTGGGTTGTTGGTGATGTGGGTTGTGGGTGATGTGGGTGTTGTGGGTTGTGGGTGTTGTGGGTTGTGGGTGATGTGGGATGTGGGTGATGTGGGTTGTGGGTGATGTGGGTTGTGGGTGTTGTGGGGTGTGGGTGATGTGGGTTGTGGGTGTTGTGGGATGTGGGTGTTGTGGGTGTTGTTGTCGAACTAGAGATACCGAAAAAGATGTTATAAGTGGGTTGTTGTTGTGACTTTCTGATGAAATTAGTTAAAACGAGAAAAAATTGTGGGTTGTGGGTGTTGTGGGTGATGTGGGTTGTGGGTGATGTGGGATGTGGGTGTTGTGGGTTGTGGGTGTTGTGGGATGTGGGTGTTGATCTTAGTTTATGGTGATTTTGGTGGTGTTTTGAGTGTATTCAGTGGTGTTTTAGTAGTATTCAGTGGTGTATTTGGGAGTACTCAAATGGTGTTTTGAGGTTATTCAAAGGTGTGATTATAAGTTGTGGGTTGTTGTTGTTGTGACTTTCTGATGAAATTAGTTAAAACGAGAAAAAAATTGTGAGTTGTGGGTGTTGTGGGGTGTGGGTGATGTGGGATGTGGGTGATGTGGGTTGTGGGTGTTGTGGGGTGTGGGTGATGTGGGTTGTGGGTGTTGTGGGTTGTGGGTGTTGTGGGATGTGGGTGTTGTGGGTGTTGTCGAACTAGAGATACCGAAAAATATGTTATAAGTGGGTTGTTGTTGTGACTTTGATGAAATTAGTTAAAACGAGAAAAAATCGTGGGGTGTGGGTGTTGTGGGTTGTGGGTGTTGTCGAACTAGAGTTGTTGAAAAATGATTATAAGTGTGTTGTTGTTGTGACTTTAATGAAATTAGTTAAAACGAGAAAAAATTGTGGGGTGTGGGTGATGTGGGTTGTGGGTGATGTGGGATGTGGGTGATGTGGGATGTGGGTGATGTGGGTTGTGGGTGTTGTGGGGTGTGGGTGATGTGGGTTGTGGGTGTTGTGGGGTGTGGGTGATGTGGGTTGTGGGTGTTGTGGGATGTGGGTGTTTTGGATGTTGTTGTCGAACTAGAGATACCGAAAAAGATGTTATAAATGGGTTGTGACTTTTTCTGATGAAATTAGTTAAAACGAGAAAAAATTGTGGGGTGTGGGTGATGTGGGATGTGGGTGTTGTGGGTTGTGGGTGTTGTGGGATGTGGGTGTTGATCTTAGTTTATGGTGATTTTGGTGGTGTTTTTGAGTGTATTCAGTGGTGTTTTAGTAGTATTCAGTGGTGTATTTGGGAGTACTCAAATGGTGTTTTGAGGTTATTCAAAGGTGTTTTTGAAGGTGTTCAAATGATGTGCAAGAGTACTTATGAAGGTGTTCTGGGAGTATTCAGAGGTGATTTGGGGGTGTTCGAATGATGTTTTTGGAGTATTTAAAGGTAATTGATGGTGTTTTTTGGTGATGTTCAAAGTAAATTGTTTGAGTTAGTTTTTGTGATAATGTTGTGAAGTCTGGAGACTGAGGGAGGAGTTTGGGGGGATGAGTTGTAATTTAATGAAATGTGTAAGTGCAGATAAGTTAGAGCTGTCAAATCTTATTTGGGAGTATTCAAAATGATATTTTGGAAGTGTTTCAGTGTTGCTTGGAAATGTTCAAAGGTATTTTTGTGAGTATTCAAATGATTTATGAGAGTGTTTTGAAGGTGTTCAAAGTAATGTGAGGTGTGTGTGCGTATTAACTTCGTAATATGTAAAATTGTGACTAGTGAATTTATCGAAAAGTGGTTATAAGTGTTGTGATGACTTTCTGATGAAATAGTTAAAATTACGAGAAAAATTGGGGGTTGGTTGGAGTGTGAGGGTTCGGGAGGGTTGGGAGGAGGAGAGAGAGAAGGTTACTTCGTGGGGAGTGACCTGAGATGAAATAGTTAAAACGAGAAAAATGTCTAGACTTGTGTTGTATTTTGTAAAGAAATTGTGGATTGTTGTGGGTATTAACGAAAAAAATGTGAAATTATTTGGATTATCCTGGGTTAAGAGTGAAAATGTTTGTCCTATGTTGTATATGAAATGTGTAGGGGGGGAAGTCGACAAGATTCAGTCTGTGTGTGTGGGGTCATCGCGTGACGTCACTGACATAGGGGGAAGTCGACAAGATTCAGCCTGTATGTGTGAGGTCATCACGTGACGTCACTGACCGCCGAGTAAACACAGGTGGGGGTGACGTCACACTTGTTTAGACCTGTAGTAAGAGAAAGTACCATGCCCCATAGGAGGAGTTCATTTGAATGCTTACCCTGAGAGGGGGGAATCCAAAAACTTGATCCGAGGAGATGGAGTCCTTGATTTCGAGAAAAACTTGATCCAAGGAGATGGAGTCTTGGTATTATCGAGAAAACCTTGATCCAAGGAGATGGAGTCTTTGTATTATCGAGAAAAAAAAATTGGGGTGAAAGTGGGAGTCCATTTTGAATGCTTATACCCAGAGGGGGGAATCCAAAAAAACTTGATCCGAGGAGATGGAGACTTGGTATTATCGAGAAAACCTTGATCCAAGGAATTGGAGTCTTTGTATTATCGAGAAAAAAAAAATTGGGATGCAAGTGGGAGTCCATTTTGAATGCTTACCCCCAGAGGGGGGAACCCAAAAATTTGATCTGAGGAGATCATAAGAAAAAAAAATCGAAAAAATTTGGGGTGGGGGTGAAAGTGGGAGGGGCAATCCAAAAACTTGATTCGAGGAGAGCACAAGAAATTCAAAAAAAAAATCGAAAAAAATCAGAAAAAAAATTCGGGGAGCGGGGGCGATCCGGACGACGCTGCAGAAGGCGCAGCAGAAGGCGCGGTCGGGCGTGACGGCCGGGGCGCGAGGGGCGCGGGCGGGGCGCGAGGGCGCGGCGGGCGGGTGGGTCGGCGCGAGGGCGGGGGGCGCGAGGGCGGGGTGGGTGGGGGGCGCGGGTGGGGGGGGGGGGCGCGGTGGGGGGGTTGAGGGTACGGTGGTCTCGAGGGTGAGATGGTCTCGAGGGTGAGGTGGTCTCGAGGGCGAGGTCAAGGTCATTAGCACATAGGTGTGAAAAGGAGCCACTCAGGAAAAGGAGCCACTCAGCCGCAGCCCTTTCAGGAGGAGACCGCTCTGTAGAATGAGCCACTGAGCCGCCTCCATCACTACTTTATATATATATATATATATATATAATGGTTTAGAAAGACACGTAAGCAAACACTATAACACATTTATTAGAAAACGTTTCGGTCCTGGGACCTTGATCACTTCTAACATCTAACACATCTAACATCATGTAAGAAGTGATCAAGGTCCCAGGACCGAAACGTTTTCTAATAAATATGTTATAGTGTTTGCTTACGTGTCTTTCTAAACCAACTTGTCGGTATTTATTACCAAGGTTTATACCATATATATATATACATATATATATATATATATATATATATATATATATATATATATATATATATATATATATATATATATATATATATATATATATATATATATATATATATATATATATATATATATATATATATATATATATATATATATATATATATATATATATATATATATATATATAGGTAACCGGTGGAGGTGGCACAGCTTTAGAATGCTATTTAGTGTGTCTTCCTTTTTTCTGTGTTCTCGCAGTGTCTGTCTCTGTCACCTCAAAAACCAGGAACCTTGTGAATGCAGTAGAGATCCGCCTGGTTGAACCTTGGACTGGTGCACGATGCGCAGCTCTGCTGATGGGAAGCTTGGTGACGGGAGTCTTGGTGACGGGAGTCTTGGTGACGGGAGTCTTGGTGACGGGAGGCTTGGTGATGGGAAGCTTGGTGACGGGAGTCTTGGTGACGGGAGGCTTGGTGATGGGAAGCTTGGTGATGGAAAGCTTGGTGATGGGAAGCTTGGTGATGGGAAGCTTGGTGATGGGAAGCTTGGTGACGGGAGTCTTGGTGACGGGAGGCTTGGTGATGGGAAGCTTGGTGATGGAAAGCTTGGTGATGGGAAGCTTGGTGATGGGAAGCTTGGTGACGGGAGTCTTGGTGACGGGAGTCTTGGTGATGGGAAGCTTGGTGATGGAAAGCTTGGTGATGGGAAGCTTGGTGATGGGAAGCTTGGTGACGGGAGTCTTGGTGACGGGAGGCTTGGTGATGGGAAGCTTGGTGATGGAAAGCTTGGTGATGGGAAGCTTGGTGATGGGAAGCTTGGTGACGGGAGTCTTGGTGACGGGAGGCTTGGTGATGGGAAGCTTGGTGATGGAAAGCTTGGTGATGGGAAGCTTGGTGATGGGAAGCTTGGTGATGGGAAGCTTGGTGACGGGAGTCTTGGTGACGGGAGGCTTGGTGATGGGAAGCTTGGTGATGGAAAGCTTGGTGATGGGAAGCTTGGTGATGGGAAGCTTGGTGACGGGAGTCTTGGTGACGGGAGGCTTGGTGATGGGAAGCTTGGTGATGGAAAGCTTGGTGATGGGAAGCTTGGTGATGGGAAGCTTGGTGACGGGAGTCTTGGTGACGGGAGGCTTGGTGATGGGAAGCTTGGTGATGGAAAGCTTGGTGATGGGAAGCTTGGTGATGGGAAGCTTGGTGATGGGAAGCTTGGTGACGGGAGTCTTGGTGACGGGAGGCTTGGTGATGGGAAGCTTGGTGATGGAAAGCTTGGTGATGGGAAGCTTGGTGATGGGAAGCTTGGTGACGGGAGTCTTGGTGACGGGAGGCTTGGTGATGGGAAGCTTGGTGATGGAAAGCTTGGTGATGGGAAGCTTGGTGATGGGAAGCTTGGTGATGGGAAGCTTGGTGACGGGAGTCTTGGTGACGGGAGGCTTGGTGATGGGAAGCTTGGTGATGGAAAGCTTGGTGATGGGAAGCTTGGTGATGGGAAGCTTGGTGACGGGAGTCTTGGTGACGGGAGGCTTGGTGATGGGAAGCTTGGTGATGGAAAGCTTGGTGATGGGAAGCTTGGTGATGGGAAGCTTTGTGATGGGAGGCTTGGTGATGGGAAGCTTGGTGACGGGAGGCTTGGTGACGGGAGGCTTGGTGATGGGAAGCTTGGTGATGGGAAGCTTGGTGACGGGAGGCTTGGTGACGGGAGGCTTGGTGACGGGAAGCTTGGTGATGGGAAGCTTGGTGATGGGAAGCTTGGTGACTGGAAGCTTGGTGATGGGAAGCTTGGTGATGGGAAGCTTTTTGACGGGAGGCTTGGTGATGGGAAGCTTGGTGATGGGAAGCTTGGTGACGGGAGGCTTGGTGATGGGAAGCTTGGTGATGGGAAGCTTGGTGATGGGAAGCTTGGTGATGGGAAGCTTGGTGATGGGAAGCTTGGTGACGGGAGGCTTGGTGATGGGAAGCTTGATGGGAAGCTTGGTGATGGGAAGCTTGGTAATGGGAAGCTTGGTGATGGGAAGCTTGGTGACGGGAAGCTTGGTGATGGGAAGCTTGGTGACGGGAAGCCTGGTGATGGGAAGCTTGGTGATGGGAAGCTTGGTAATGGGAAGCTTGGTGACGGGAGGCTTGGTGATGGGAAGCTTGGTGATGGGAAGCTTGGTGATGGGAAGCTTGGTGATGGGAAGGTTGGTGACGGGAAGCTTGGTGATGGGAAGTGGAAAGGTAAAGCCGGAAGTGATAGGGTGAAAGATGAGGTAGGAAGTGAGAGGGAGGTGGAAAGATAGGTGAAGGTGTGATAGGGAAGTGGAAAGGGAAGGAAGAGAGAGAGGGAGTTGCGACGGGAAGGAAGGAAAGGAGGAAGAGTTAGAATGGAGTTAGGAATGTTAAGAGTGGAAAGGAGTTAAAAAAGAGAGGGAAGATGTATGTGTGTGTGTGTGTGTGTGTGTGTGTGTGTGTGTGTGTGTGTGTGTGTGTGTGTGTGTGTGTGTGTGTGTGTGTGTGTGTTTGTGTGTGTACTCACCTAATTGTGGTTGCAGGGGTCGAGACTCAGCTCCTGGCCCCGCCTCTTCACTGATCGCTACTAGGTCCTCTCCCTCTCTGCTTCCTTAGCTTTGTCATACCTCTTCTTAAAACTATGTATGGTTCCTGCCTCCACTACTTCACTTGCTAGGCTGTTCCACTTCCTGACTACTCTATGACTGAAGAAATACTTCCTGACGTCCCTGTGACTTGTCTGAGTCTTTAGCTTCCAATTGTGACCCCTTGTTTCTGTGTCCCCTGTCTGGAACATCTTGTCTCTGTCCACCTTGTCTATTCCCCGCAGTATCTTGTATGTCGTTATCATGTCTCCCCTGACCCTCCTGTCCTCCAGTGTCGTCAGTTCAATTTCCCTCAACCTTTCCTCGTACGACATTCCCCTGAGCTCTGGGACTAGCCTTGTTGCAAACCTTTGTACTTTCTCTAACTTCTTGACGTGCTTGACCAGGTGTGGGTTCCAGACTGGTGCTGCATACTCCAGTATGGGCCTGTGTGTGTGTGTGTGTGTGTGTGTGTGTGTGTGTGTGTGTGTGTGTGTGTGTGTGTGTGTGTGTGTGTACTCGCCTATATCTGCCTTTGATGAGTTTCGAGAGTCTTACTGTTCTCGGAGCCCGGCCATGCGCCAGGCTCGTCTGGTGCTAGCCTGGTCAACCAGGTTGCTTTTGCTGGTGGCTCACTGATCCACATATCCATCACAGCCTGATAAAGATACTAGTCCAGTTTCCTCTTGAAGACTTCTACACTTCCAGCAGTGTTTCTGATATCTTCTGGTAAGATGTTGAATAATCTGGGGCCACGGATGTTGATACAGTGTTCCCTTATTGTGCCCACTGCACCTCTGCTTTGCACTGGGTTTAGTTTACACTTCCACATCTCTCACTCCAGTATGTTGTTATGGCAGTGTGCAGGTTGGGACCAAACCAAGTAATTTCCAGGTATATATTATCATGTATCTCTCTCTTTTTCTCTGCTCTAGTCTGTACATATTTAGGACTTTAAAGTGTTCCCAGTAATTTAAATGTTTTATTAACTCTATGCGGGTCATAAACGATCTCTGTATCTATTCCAGCTGTGATATCTCTGCTGTCCTGAACTTAGCCGTCAACGCTGAACAGTATTATAAACGAGAGAGGACAAACATTTTGAAAACTGTCACCTTTGTGTTGACATTTGTTTTATTTATTCTTTGAAAGAAAGTTCAGCTGACATAATTACCCCCAGGTCTTTCACGTGTTCCTTTCGTTCTATTTCATGACTCTTAAGTTTTGTATACATTGTTCCTTTTGAGTTCTTCATTCTTTCCATACCTAAGTAGCTGGAACTCATCACCACAGAACATTGTTTTTCACTGCCCACTGGAAAACGCTGTTTATATCTTCCTGTAATTTTTCAATGTCTTCTACCGAGGTAATTTTCATGTTTATCTTAGTGTCATCTGTAAATGATACAAAACTGTGACAGGTGTTTTTATCAGTGTCTCTTATGAGGATAAGAAACAGCAGAAGTGCCAAGACAGTGCCTTGGGGTACTGACCTTTTGACCTCGCCGATACTGAATTTTGTTCTGTTTGCTACTATTTCTCTGTATTCTGTTTGTTAGAAACTTGAAAGTCCATTTGCCTACCTTCACTGTAATACCTATGACCCTCAGAATTTGCGCAATTATCCCACGATCGCAGTTGTCAAACGCCTTAGCAAAATCTGTGTATATCACATCTTCATTTTATTTTTTTCATTGCCTCCGTAATTGTCATATTGGTTCAGCAGCTGTGACAGGCATAATCGTCCTGTTATAAAAACAATGCTGGTTTAGACTATGCAGATTGTGCTGTTTCATGAAGCTTGTAATCTGGCTTCTCATCACTCGTCCGAGGACTTTCATGATGTCAGATGTGAGGGCTAACGGTCTAAAATTTTTGGCTAGCACTCTACTACCTCCCTTATACAAAGCAGGTATGTTTGCACTCTCTAAGATCTCTGGTATTTCAGCAAGACTCTCGTGCTAGTGGTACTTCGCATGTTTTTTTTATAAATGAGGAATTTCACGAATCTGGTTCAAGTGCTGAGTGGGAATGCTTTCAATTTATTTTTCGAATTCTTTGGGATTAGTACTAATGTCAGTTGGTCTGTGTGGTTGCAGGGGTCGAGTTACAGCTCTTGGCCCCGCTTAGGTCCACTGGTGTGTGTGTGTGTGGAGGAGTGGGGGGACAGGGTATGGTTGGGAGGTACGGAAGAGTGGAATGGAATCATGCAAATGAGTAAAATATATCTTGATAAAAGTGTTATAGAGTGGTAATTGTTGCAACAAGGTGGTGGTGTTGGTGTCAGTGGGGTGTAGAGCGGCCGCTCCACTGGTTAATTGCTCGTCCCGGTCACCTAATTAGCCTATAATTTTCTACATTACCTCACGACCGGAAATGGTGATAGAAAATATAGTGTTTGTGATGTGGAGTGAAGGCAGCGGTGATGTCAGATGCTGGTGGTTGAGGGATGCTGTTCAGCCCTAACCGGACCTCCGCAACCGGACCTCCGCAGCCGGACCTTCTGCATCCGATTCTCTGTTTATAGTTTGTCGGGTACCGGATTTCCGGAGCCGAATTCAACGTACCGTTGTCACTCCCGTTGTTACTCGACGCTGATTTCGAAAGTCTTGGCAACTGTTTTTCTTATTTTTAAGAAAACTGTTGCAGATGTTCGAAATATACATTTAAAAATTCGTTAAGATGAGGTTCCATTGTCGTCATCAGATTGATCATGCACGGACACGTACTTTCGTTATTTCTCACATTATCAAGGAACAGTGTTCCTTGATATTCCTTGATATTCCTGTTTTTCAGTGCGATTATATTGCATACGAAGATATCAGTTGTTTCTTGTGATCTTATTGATTACAAAGAACAGAAGAACAATAGTTCACTTAAGATTCAACGAACATGAGAGTAGTTTGTCAGGGTGTTCTTCACTGTCGTGCACGACGCCGCCGCCGCCGCCGCCACCACCACCACCACCGCCACCACCACCACCACCACCACCGCCACCACCACCGCCACCACCACCACCACCACCACCACCACCACCACCACCACCACAACCACCACCACCGCCACCACCACCACCACCACCACCACCACCACCACCACCACAACCACCACCACCACCACCACAACCACAAGATACACCACCACTTCTACAACAAGACACACCACCATCACCACCACAGCAAGGCACACCATCACCATCACAGCAAGGCACACCATCACCATCACAGCAAGGCACACCACCACCATCACAGCAAGGCACACCATCACCACCACAGCAAGGCACACCATCACCACCACAGCAAGGCACACCATCACCACCACAGCAAGGCACACCATCACCATCACAGCAAGGCACACCATCACCATCACAGCAAGGCACACCATCACCATCACAGCAAGGCACACCATCACCATCACAGCAAGGCACACCATCACCACCACAGCAAGGCACACCATCACCACCACAGCAAGGCACACCATCACCACCACAGCAAGGCACACCATCACCACCACAGCAAGGCACACCATCACAGCAAGGCACACCACCATCACAGCAAGGCACACCATCACCATCACAGCAAGGCACACCATCACCACCATAGCAAGGCACACCATCACCATCACAGCAAGGCACACCATCACCACCACAGCAAGGCACACCATCACCACCACAGCAAGGCACACCATCACCACCACAGCAAGGCACACAATCACCACCACAGCAAGGCACACCACCACCACCACAGCAAGGCACACCATCACCATCACAGCAAGGCACACCACCACCATCACAGCAAGGCACACCACCACCATCACAGCAAGGCACACCACCACCATCACAGCAAGGCACACCATCACCACCACAGCAAGGCACACCATCACCACCACAGCAAGGCACACCACCACCACCACAGCAAGGCACACCATCACAGCAAGGCACACCATCACAGCAAGGCACACCATCACCACCACAGCAAGGCACACCACCACCATCACAGCAAGGCACACCACCACCATCACAGCAAGGCACACCATCACCACCACAGCAAGGCACACCACCACCACCACAGCAAGGCACACCACCACCATCACAGCAAGGCACACCACCACCATCACAGCAAGGCACACCACCACCATCACAGCAAGGCACACCATCACCACCACAGCAAGGCACACCACCACCACCATCACAGCAAGGCACACCACCACCATCACAGCAAGGCACACCACCACCATCACAGCAAGGCACACCACCACCATCACAGCAAGGCACACCACCACCATCACAGCAAGGCACACCACCACCATCACAGCAAGGCACACCATCACCATCACAGCAAGGCACACCATCACCACCACAGCAAGGCACACCAACACCAACACAGCAAGGCACACCATCACCATCACAGCAAGGCACACCACCACCATCACAGCAAGGCACACCACCACCATCACAGCAAGGCACACCATCACCACCACAGCAAGGCACACCACCACCATCACAGCAAGGCACACTACCACCATCACAGCAAGGCACACCATCACCATCACAGCAAGGCACACCACCACCATCACAGCAAGGCACACCATCACCACCACAGCAAGGCACACCACCACCACCACAGCAAGGCACACCACCACCACCACAGCAAGGCACACCACCACCATCACAGCAAGGCACACCACCACCATCACAGCAAGGCACACCACCACCACCACAGCAAGGCACACCATCACCACCACAGCAAGGCACACCACCACAACAAGGCACACCACTACCCCAAGCGTTAAATGTTTATCTCTGGCCCTTGCGGAGTTAGCGTTTTCTCTGGTGATAATGTGTACATTTGAAGTCATGAGAGGCTGGTGTGTGGTGCACACACCCTCTTCCTCTCGCTGTACACCTAGGTGTACACGCACACGCTGCTACCTCTGACTGTACATTTGGGTGTAAACATACGCACATATTGCCGCCCCTCACTGTACGCATGAGTGTGCACACAAGCTGCCTCCTGTCACCCTACACTTCCTGGGTGTACAAAAGTGTCCGCAGTCATACAAGATGGTGTAGATTAGCACTGTTCTCAAGAACTCTCTTTCTCCTTATCCAAAATATTCAGCGGTGCTGACACTTGAATCATATAACATATTAATGAGTGCACTGAAGAGTTTACCTTCTTGGAATGTTCTAACATGTGAGTGAACATTCGTGGGTTTCCTATATGGGGTTTTCTGTAGATTCTAAACTTGGTACGTCTCCTGTGTGGGTTTTCAGTTAACCCCAGACTTGAGACCTCTCCATACCCCCGGCCGGGATTGAACCCGCGGTCATAGAGTCTCAAAACTCCAGCCCGCGGTTCAATCCCGGCCGGGGGTATGGTTTGTTTGCAATCGTGTCATTACGATTTCTTGAGTCGAGTCTTGAGACCTCTCCTGTGTGGGGTTTATGTTAGGGCCCAAAAAAGGCAACGACCTATCCTCCTAATGTTCCACTGTTAAGTTGATCGACGGGAGACACTGCTTTAACCTAGGTAGAACGTCAGAAGATTCAACAGAGCCGAGGCACAACACTTATATATAAAAGCGTGAGAAAGAAGGAGCACTGCACCAGGCCTACTGGCCTAAGCTAGTCAGGTTTAACTCTCACCCACCCACACTCACTCGTGTATTTGACTAACCTTTTTTTAAAACTACACAATGTTTTAGCTTCAGTGACACTACCCGGTTACCAAACCAATGCTTTCCTATATCCTTTCTAAATCTTGAGAGTACTTTACACTGGCTGCCAGTATGTCAGTAAGACTCTCCTACTTCCAGTAAACTCGACATACAACTTGTTAAACACTAGTTACCCATCGGTACTCCATAATGTGAAAAATCGTTCACTAAAAATAAATTTACAATAATACTCAGCTTGACTGATTCAGTAATGACTGCTGTGTGCAAGACGTAGGTTTGATAATTAGACACAAGTGCAACATCTGCGTATCTTTAATGTAAATGTTTCTCCATCCAGTGGCTTTATCAATGCAAATTCTAGGACATAATATAAAGACAGTAGAACTATATACGAAAGATGAGGTAATCAGTCCCTCAGCCTTGGAGTTGGTGTGAAGAGCACCGTAGTCGTGAAAAATCTGGAGCACAGGCGTATGTGTGTATAATGTTCGCCAAGACCGTAGTCCTGGCACGGGTCTCAATCTTGCGATGACCCGTCTGGAGCACAGGCAAGAAGGTTGGAGGTTATATACCTCGGGTATGACCTACTTCAACTGGGGAATCCCGGTTACCAGTGACAATGCCTTCGTCTACTGCCCGTCCCCTTTTCACCTGACGCCAGTATACACGCGCCAACCTTCTTGCCTGTGCTCCAGATTCTTCACGACTACGGTGTTCTTCACACCAACTCCAAGGCTGAGGGACTAATTACCTCATCTTTCGTATATAGTTCTACTGTCTTTAAATTATGTCTTTGAATTTATATTGATAAAGCCACTGGGTAGCGAAATGTCTACAATGAGGATACCCAGATGTTGCACATGTGTCTAATTTATCGTATACGTTGTAGCAGGTCAATCAGATAAAAGATATTCTGTTACATTAGAGCCAGACAATAGAGTTAGGATGCCAGCTAACCACCTGGACGATTTATATGCAACAAATCCACATGTTCTGATTACAGGTCTAAGCACATTGTTAGGCTCGTGCGTTGTAATCAAGCCATAAAGATATGACAGTGAAGAATCTCTGATATACCTTTGAGTTCCGAGAGTTTTTCTACCCCCGGAGCCCGGCCATGGGTCAGGCTCGTCTGGTGCTTGCATGGTTAACCAGGCTGTTGCCGCTGGTTGCCCGCTGCCTCACATATTCATCACAGCCTGGTTGATCTGGCACCTGGTGAAGGTACTTGACCAGTTTCTTGTTCCACCAGTGTTTCTGATATCTTCTGGTAAGATGATGAATAATCTGGGGCCACGGATGTTGATGTAGTGTTCCCTTATAGTGCCCACTGCACCCCTGCTTTTCACTGGCTTTATTTTACACTTCCTTCCATATCTCTCGCTTCAGTATGTTGTTATGGCAGTGTGCAGATTTGGAACCAGACCCTCCAGTTCCTTCCAGGTATATGTTATCATGTAACTCTCTCTCCTCCGCTCCAGTGAGTACATGTTTAAGATTTTAAGGCGTCCCCAGTATATGACTTTAATTTGCAGTGACACAAGGCTAAACGTGCGGTAGCATCACCCAGAAAACCTTCCATTTTATTCAAATAGTTTTTGTCCTGTGCTGAAAAAGCGATGATTTTGATGTGTCAGCCTAGGTAATGTGCAGTATTTTCTCTTTATTTTGTGTTATCAGAAGTCATTAAGAATGTGCAAGGGGCAGCTGGGTTTACTGGGCTTGTAGGGGGCAGCTGGGTTTACTGGGCTTGCAAGGGGCAGCTGGGTTTACTGGGGTTGTAGGGGGCAGCTGGGTTTCCTGGGTTTGTAGGGGGCAGCTGGGTTTACTGGGCTTGTAGGGGGCAGCTGGGTTTACTGGGCTTGTAGGGGGCAGCTGGGTTTACTGGGCTTGTAGGGGGCAGCTGGGTTTACTGGGCTTGTAGGGGGCAGCTGGGTTTACTGGGCTTGTAGGGGGCAGCTGGGTTTACTGGGTTTGCAAGGGGCAACTGGGTTTGTTCAGTTTTCCATACATAGGTTCAAATATTGGTGGCTTGGATTGGTAAATTGTAACTAAGCTCAAAAGTAACATAGAGTTTGTCAATGATTAACATTACTGGGCACCAGAACTTGAGGAAAACACATGAAGAGCCCAGTTGCCACTGTACACGACGGAGTTCAACACAGTGTTGCAGTGCAACCCTAAAGTATCATATTATTTTAACTTTTAGTGTTGTTGATGGAAGGAAACAAGAGTTGTAATGACCCAGCAGTTGAGGTCGCAGGCCGAGACGTCTGCTAGGAAGGTTGGTCTCATGTAAGCATCACTTGGCAGTGCTGGAGTGCAGGCTCTGCGCGCGCACCCATGTAGCCTCGGCTTCCATTACCATCGAGGTTTATGTGAATTTATTTATGATTTGTGCGTTTGTATATGTGGGAAATTTCTGCATATGTCAGATTATAGCTGCAAAAGGGACTATGTGATATATATATATATATATATATATATATATATATATATATATATATATATATATATATATATATATATATATATATATATATATATATATATATATATATATATATTTCAACAAACCGGCCGTATCCCACCGAGGCAGGGCGGCCCAAAAAGAAAAACGAAAGTTTCTCTTTTCAAATTTAGTAATTTATACAAGAGAGGGGGTTACTAGCCCCTTGCTCCCGGCATTTTACCTATATATATATATATATATATATAATATATATATATAGGTACAATTTTTCTATTATACGTTTAAAGATATAATTCTTTCATTTATGCTAATGTAAAAATTAATAATTTTGCACTAAAAGAACCTTAGAAAA
The DNA here is from genome assembly GCF_038502225.1 of Cherax quadricarinatus. Lineage (NCBI taxonomy): Eukaryota > Metazoa > Arthropoda > Malacostraca > Decapoda > Parastacidae > Cherax > Cherax quadricarinatus. The sequence continues at coordinate 17,310,475 of NC_091373.1, forward strand.
CTTACCTAACCTTATTATAACAAGCGCAATTTAATTTATCACATTCCAGCTAAATATATTTTAGATAAGTTTACATAATTTAATAATCAACAAACACAGTTAAATATATATTTTCGTTAGGTTCAGAATGATTTTTTCGAAATTATTGCATACACAAATTTTCGCTTGCCTTATTCAGCAAGAAGAGCGTTGCTATTTAAGCCAAAATCGCAAGTTTTACCTATATGGCAAGACATACACACACACACATATATAAATAAATAAATACATATATATATATATAAATATATATTTATATATATATATATATATATATATATATATATATATATATATATATATATACACACACACATACCCAGAGAGGGTTTCGGGGGTTAACGCTCCCGCGGCCCGGTCTGTGACCAGGCTTCATGGTCACATGGTAAACACACACACACAGTGGTATGACTCGACCCCTGCAATCACAGACAGGTGAGTACACATATATTTCGCACATACGTACGCTTGCGCACGCGTTAATTGAACGGAAATGGAGAAGGTAATGAGGCCTGGCGGGTCGATATTAGCGGCGGCGGTGGCGGTGGCGGTGGCGGTGGCGGCGACGGCGGCTCGTCCCAGCGATGAGGACGCCAACCTTCATCAATTTTCGTAAGTTTATAATTATCAGGCAGCTCTTGTTGCCCTCAGTCTCATGGCCAGTGGCGGTGGGCACAGGGAGGGGCAGGACGGGGGAGAGGCTGGCCGGGGGAGGGGCAAGATGAGGGGAGGGCAGGACGAGGGGAAGGCCGGCCGGGGACTGCACTCCGAGGGAGGGCGAGGGGTGAAGGAAGGGGGGAAGATTATGGGAAGGGGTGTGGGGATGGTGGGCAGGTGGGAGATGTAGGAGCGGAAGAGGGGATTTGTGGGGGAGATGGAGGGGAGGTGGTGTAGTGAGGTATGGGGAGATGGAGGGGAGGTGGTGTAGTGAGGTATGGGGAGATGGAGGGGAGGTGGTGTAGTGAGGTATGGGGAGATGGAGGGGAGGTGGTGTAGGGGAAATGGGAGGGTTAGGAAAGGTAGAGGGGACAGGGTGGGAAAGAAAGGATGGAGATAGAGGGGAATTAAGAGAATGGGTGAAGGGAGAGGGAAAGAAGAGTGAAGGGATATGATAGGGAAGGGGAAGGGTGAAGGGATATAGGGGTGAAAGTAAGGGTAAAGGGAAGAGGGGAAGAAAGGAAAATAACAATTATTATTATTATTATTATTATTAAATATTATTATTATTAAATATTATATTTTTTAATTATAATTATTTAATTATTTTTAATTTGTTATTATTATTTTCAATGGGTAGCTTAGTGGTGGTAACAGTAGGCTTACGTAGGCTTATGGTAACTTACGTAGGCTTATGGTAACTTACGTAGGCTTATGGTAACTTACGTAGGCTTATGATAACTTACGTAAACCAATGATAACTTACGTAGGCTTATGGTAACTTACGTAAACCAATGATAACTTACGTAGGCTTATGGTAACTTACGTAGGCTTTTGGTAACTTACGTAGGCTTATGGTAACTTACGTAGGCTTTTGGTAACTTACGTAGGCTTATGGTAACTTACGTAAACCAATGATAACTTACGTAGGCTTATGGTAACTTACGTAGGCTTTTGGTAACTTACGTAGGCTTATGGTAACTTACGTAGACTTATAACTTACGTAGGCTTATGGTAACTTACGTAAACCAATGATAACTTACGTAGGCTTATGGTAACTTACGTAAACCAATGATAACTTACGTAGGCTTATGGTAACTTACGTAGGCTTATGGTAACTTACTTAAATCAATGATAACTTACGTAGGCTTATAACTTACGTAGGCTTATGGTAACTTACGTAAACCAATGATAACTTACGTAGGCTTATAACTTACGTAGGCTTATGGTAACTTACGTAAACCAATGATAACTTACGTAGGCTTATGGTAGCTTGCGTAAACCAATGATAACTTACGTAGGCTTATGGTAATTTACGTAAACCAATGATAACTTACGTAGGCTTATGGTAATTTACGTAAACCAATGATAACTTACGTAGGCTTATGGTAATTTACGTAAACCAATGATAACTTACGTAGGCTTATGGTAATTTACGTAAACCAATGATAACTTACGTAGGCTTATGGTAATTTACGTAAACCAATGATAACTTACGTAGGCTTATGGTAATTTACGTAAACCAATGATAACTTACGTAGGCTTATGGTAGCTTGCGTAAACCAATGATAACTTACGTAGGCTTATGGTAACTTACGTAAACCAATGATAACTTACGTAGGCTTATGGTAATTTACGTAAACCAATGATAACTTACGTAGGCTTATGGTAATTTACGTAAACCAATGATAACTTACGTAGGCTTATGGTAATTTACGTAAACCAATGATAACTTATTGTTAATGGGTCTGGGTTTGAGAAAGATTTGCCTAGTATGGGCCAGTAGGCCTGCAGCAACGTTCTTTCTTATATGCTTATGTAGGCTTATGGTAACTTACGTAGAACAATGATAACTTAAGTAGGCATATGGTAACTTGTGTAGACCTATGGTACCATGTGTAGAGAAGTGATAAGTAAGACTAATAATAACTTCTGTAGACCACTCAAAAATGTACCATCAAGTAACCTTGACCAAGACTGTACCATCAAGCAACCTTGACCAAGACTGTACCATCAAGCAACCTTGACCAAGACTGTACCATCAAGCAACCTTGACCAAGACTGTACCATCAAGCAACCTTGACCAAGACTGTACCATCAAGTAACCTTGACCAAGACTGTACCATCAAGTAACCTTGACCAAGACTGTACCATCAAGCAACCTTGACCAAGACTGTACCATCAAGCAACCTTGACCAAGACTGTACCATCAAGCAACCTTGACCAAGACTGTACCATCAAGCAACCTTGACCAAGACTGTACCATCAAGCAACCTTGACCAAGACTGTACCATCAAGCAACCTTGACCAAGACTGTACCATCAAGCAACCTTGACCAAGACTGTACCATCAAGCAACCTTGACCAAGACTGTACCATCAAGCAACCTTGACCAAGACTGTACCAGCAAGCAACCTTGACCAAGACTGTACCATCAAGCAACCTTGACCAAGACTGTACCATCAAGCAACCTTGACCAAGACTGTACCATCAAGGAACCTTGACCAAGACTGTACCATCAAGCAACCTTGACCAAGACTGTACCATCAAGCAACCTTGACCAAGACTGTACCATCAAGCAACCTTGACCAAGACTGTACCATCAAGCAACCTTGACCAAGACTGTACCATCAAGCAACCTTGACCAAGACTGTACCCTCAAGCAACCTTGACCAAGACTGTACCATCAAGTAACCTTGACCAAGACTGTACCATCAGGCAACCTTGACCAAGACTGTACCATCAAGGAACCTTGACCAAGACTGTACCATCAAGCAACCTTGACCAAGACTGTACCATCAAGCAACCTTGACTAAGACTGTACCATCAAGGAACCTTGACCAAGACTGTACCATTAAGCAACCTTGACCAAGACTGTACCATCAAGGAACCTTGACCAAGACTGTACCATCAGGCAACCTTGACCAAGACTGTACCATCAAGCAACCTTGACCAAGACTGTACCATCAGGCAACCTTGACCAAGACTGTACCATCAAGGAACCTTGACCAAGACTGTACCATCAAGCAACCTTGACCAAGACTGTACCATCAAGGAACGTTGGCCAAGACTGTACCATCAAGCAACCTTGACCAAGACTGTACCATCAAGGAACCTTGACCAAGACTGTACCATCAAGCAACCTTGGCCAAGACTGTACCATCAAGCAACCTTGACCAAGACTGTACCATCAAGCAACCTTGACCAAGACTGTACCATCAAGGAACGTTGGCCAAGACTGTACCATCAAGCAACCTTGACCAAGACTGTACCATCAAGGAACCTTGACCAAGACTGTACCATAAAGCAACCTTGGCCAAGACTGTACCATCAAGCAACCTTGGCCAAGACTGTACCATCAAGGAACCTTGACCAAGACTGTACCATCAAGCAACCTTGGCCAAGACTGTACCATCAAGCAACCTTGACCAAGACTGTACCATCAAGCAACCTTGACCAAGACTGTACCATCAAGCAACCTTGACCAAGACTGTACCATCAAGCAACCTTGACCAAGATTATACCATCAAACAACCTTGACCAAGACTGTACCATCAAGTAACCTTGACCAAGACTGTACCATCAAGTAACCTTGACCAAGACTGTACCATCAAGTAACATTGACCAAGACTGTACCATCAAGCAACCTTGACCAAGACTGTACCATCAAGCAACCTTGACCAAGACTGTACCATCAAGCAACCTTGACCAAGACTGTACCATCAAGTAACCTTGACCAAGACTGTACCATCAAGTAACCTTGACCAAGACTGTACCATCAAGCAACCTTGACCAAGACTGTACCATAAAGCAACCTTGACCAAGACTGTACCATCAAGTAACCTTGACCAAGACTGTACCATCAAGTAACCTTGACCAAAACTGTACCATCAAGTAACCTTGACCAAGACTGTACCATCAAGTAACCTTGACCAAGACTGTACCATCAAGTAACCTTGACCAAGACTGTACCATCAAGTAACCTTGACCAAGACTGTACCGTCAAGTAACCTTGACCAAGACTGTACCGTCAAGTAACCTTGACCAAGACTGTACCATCAAGCAACCTTGACCAAGACTGTACCATCAAGCAACCTTGACCAAGACTGTACCATCAAGCAACCTTGACCAAGACTGTACCATCAAGCAACCGTCACCCCTCAAGTAACTACTTTGGGAATTCGACCAGATAACTAGATTGGGAAAAGTTAGGCTCTCATGGTAACTAGGTTATGGTAATTACATGTTGCATATATTATGTAGCTTATATGAACCTGCCTGCCTGCCTGCCTGCCTGCCTGCCTGCCTACTTACCTGCCTACTTTCCTGCCTGCCTGCCTACTTACCTGCCTACTTTCCTGCCTGCCTGTCTACCTCCATGGATGACTTTGTAGCTGGCTGGCTGTATGACTAGATGACTCCTGACTGGCTCCCTGGCTGGCTGCCTGCATATCTGCCTGGATGACATGCTGGCTGACTGGCAACTTGGCTAAATGGCTTCCTATCTGGGTGACTGACTGCTTCACTGGCTTACTGGCTTGTTTATTAGGTAGCTGGCTGACTGACTGGCTTGGTGGCTGGCCTGCTGCTCTGGGATGACTTGAGGTTTATGGTGGTACTCCCGGCACTCTTTTTCATGGAGTTATACTCCTTACATTACCTCCTTTCCCTCCACACTCCCACCTTCCCCTCCACATTCCCTCTTCCCTTTCACATTCCCTCCTTCCCTTCCACATTCCCTCCTTTCCCTCCACACTCCCACCTTCCCCTCCACATTCCCTCTTCCCCTCCACATTCCCTCTTCCCCTCCACATTCCCTCCTTCCCTACCACATTACCTCTCCCATCTACATTCTCCCGTCATTTTGTCAATTTGCCTGAGAGTGTCCTGTCTAGAAGACGTGACCGTCCCTCCAGTGCTCCAGCTCGCTGATACGTCTCCCACCACCTGTTGCGCTCTCTCTCTCTCTCTCTCTCTCTCTCTCTCTCTCTCTCTCTCTCTCTCTCTCTCTCTCTCTCTGTTGTAATTAATATTAAAGCTGAGATTATTACTAGAGCAAAGATTTGGGTGTCGTTAATATTATTTACTCTCATGGTAATAATATTATTATTAGTGTTATTATATAATGAGAAATCCTATTCCTTGCCTGTGTCATCCTTCACCCTGATCCTGACCCACCCTCCATCCTGACCCACCCTCCATCCTGACTCACCCTCCATCCTGAACCACCCTCCATCCTGACCCACCCTCCATCCTGACTCACCCTCCATCCTGAACCACCCTCCATCCTGACCCACCCTCCATCCTGACTCACCCTCCATCCTGACCCACCCTCCATCATGACCCACCCTCCATCATGACCCACCCTCCATCCTGACCCACTTTCCATCTGACCCACCTTCCATCCTGACCCACCCTCCATCCTGACCCACCCTCCATCCTTACCCACCCACCATCATGACTCACCCTCCATCCTGAACCACCCTCCATCATGACCCACCCTCCATCCTGACCCACCCTCCATCCTGACCCACCCTCCATCATGACTCACCCTCCATCCTGAACCACCCTCCATCCTGACCCACCCTCCATCCTGACCCACCCTCCATCCTGACTCACCCTCCATCCTGACCCACCCTCCATCATGACCCACCCTCCATCCTGAACCACCCTCCATCATGACCCACCCTCCATCCAGTCCCACCCTCCATCATGACTCACCCTCCATCCTGACTCACCCTCCATCCTGACCCACCTTCCATCCTGACCCACCCTCCATCCTGACCCACCCTCCATCATGACACACCCTCCATCCTGAACCACCCTCCATCATGACCCACCCTCCATCCTGACGCACCTTCCATCCTGACCCACCCTCCATCATGACCCACCCTCCATCCTGACCCACCCTCCATCCTGACGCACCCTCCATCATGACCCACCCTCCATCCTGACGCACCTTCCATCCTGACTAACCCTCCATCCTGACTCACCCTCCATCCTGACCCACCTTCCATCCTGACCCACTTTCCATCTGACCCACCTTCCATCCTGACCCACCTTCCATTCTGACCCACCTTCCATTCTGACCCACCTTCCATCCTGACCCACCTTCCATCCTGACCCACCCTCCATCCTAGCCAACCTTCCATCTGACCCACCTTCCATCCTGACCCATCTTCCATCTTGACCCACCCTCCATCCTGACGCACCTTCCCTCCTGATTCACCCTCCATCCTGACTCACCCTCCATCCTGACCCACCTTCCATCCTGACCCACCTTCCATCCTGACCCACCTTCCATCCTGACCCACCTTCCATCCTGACCCAGTTTCCATCTGACCCACCTTCCATCCTGACCCACCTTCCATCCTGACCCACCTTCCTTTCTGACCCACCTTCCATCCTGACCCTCCATCCTAGCCCACCTTCCATCTGACCCACTTTCCATCCTGACCCATCTTCCATCTTAACCCACCCTCCATCCTGACTCACCCTCCATCCTGACTCACCCTCCATCCTGACCCACCCTCCATCCTGACTCACCCTCCATCCTGACCCACAATCCACCCTGACCCACCCTCCATCCTGACCCACCCTCCACCCTTACCCACCCTTCATCCTGACCCATCCTTACCCACCCTTCATCCTGACCCACCCTTCATCCTGACCCATCCTTACCCACCCTTCATCCTGACCCACCCTTCATCCTGACCCACCCTTCATCCTGACCCACCCTCCACCCTGACCCACCCTCCATCCTGACCCACCCTCCACCCTGACCCACCCTCCATCCTGACCCACCCTCCATCCTGACCCACCCTCCATCCTGACCCACCCTCCATCCTGACCCACCCTTCATCCTGACCCACCCTCCGCCCTGACCTACCCTTAACCCAGACCCGCCCTCCACCCTGACCCGCTCTTACCTTGAGCTGGGTGCCAGCATGTGTCAGTGCCTGGGCGGGTTGCCCTCTCACCTGGCACTCATCAGGTGTGTGCTTCAGTGAGCCAGGATTGAGCTGCCTCGCCTGTAATAAGCGCCGGTGGCGCTCAACGCAGGGTGCCATCAGCATCGATGACACTCACTAGATAGTGTCGTATTTGCTTAATAGTTTGAGCTCATTATTCTGGCACTCTTGGCTCCCGGCAGTGCCACCCCGTTCATCTGCGCTCAAACACTTGCCGCTCCAAGTAATACATGACACTTGTCGAGCACTCAAGTGCCAGCAAGTAATTAACACTTATATAGTGTCTGCTGGGTGAAGTGTTGCTGGGTGAAGTGTTGCTGGGTGAAGTGTTGCTGGGTGAAGTGTTGCTGGGTGAAGTGTTGCTGGGTGAAGTGTTGCTGGGTGAAGTGTTGCTGGGTGTAGTGTTGCTGGGTGTAGTGCTGCTGGGTGTACAGTGTGCTGCTGGGTGTACAGTGTGCTGCTGGGTGTACAGTGTGCTGCTGGGTGTACAGTGTGCTGCTGGGTGTACAGTGTGCTGCTGGGTGTACAGTGTGCTGCTGGGTGTAGTGATGCTGTGGTGTAGTGTCAACAGTGATGTACACTGATAAATTAGACACATGTGCAACTCTTGGGTATCTTTATTGAGGAAACCTTTCGCCACACAGTGGCTTCATCAGTCCATACAAAGGAGAATCTTGAAGAACAGGAGGAGAATGAGGTAATCAGTCCCTCAACCTTGAGTCGATGTAATCAGTCCATCAATCTATTCAAGATTGATGGACTGACCACATCGACTCAAGGTTGAGGGACTGATTACCTCATTCTCCTCCTGTTCTTCAAGATTCTCCTTTGTATGGACTGATGAAGCCACTGTGTGGCGAAACGTTTCCTCAATAAAGATACCCAAGAGTTGCACATGTGTCTAATTTATCAACATGTCGGTTCTCTGAACCATTCATCTACAAACCAATGATGTACACTGCAGGTCAGCCAGTATCAACAGTGATGTTAACTGTTGTTGTCTTAGCGTAAGCACTTACTCTCTTAAGGGTGAATATACAATGCTTTAGATAGCATTAAGATTAGCTGTGACTTTTATCATGCTACGTTGACACTACTGAAGGTGTTGGATGCTTTATATCACATGTGTTGACACTATTGAAGGTGTTGTATGCCTTATATCACCTGTGTTGACACTATTGAAGGTGTTGGATGCCTTATATCACCTGTGTTACAAGTCTAATCATTAGTAACTGAAGGAAGTAACGAGGAGACGTGACCAGCTCCAGGGTAGTGGTGGTTATTCTGTTCAGTCACCATGATCACCCACCACCAAGCTGGGACGACCATGATCACCCACCACCAAGCTGGGACGACCATGATCACCCACCACCAAGCTGGGACGACCATGATCACCCACCACCAAGCTGGGACGACCATGATCACCCACCACCAAGCTGGGTCGACCATGATCACCCACCACCAAGCTGGGACGACCATGATCACCCACCACCAAGCTGGGACGACCATGATCACCCACCACCAAGCTGGGACGACCATGATCACCCACCACCAAGCTGGGACGACCATGATCACCCACCACCAAGCTGGGACGACCATGATCACCCACCACCAAGCTGGGACGACCATGATCACCCACCACCAAGCTGGGACGACCATGATCACCCACCACCAAGCTGGGACGACCATGATCACCCACCACCAAGCTGGGACGACCATGATCACCCACCACCAAGCTGGGACGACCATGATCACCCACCACCAAGCTGGGACGACCATGATCACCCACCACCAAGCTGGGACGACCATGATCACCCACCACCAAGCTGGGACGACCATGATCACCCACCACCAAGCTGGGACGACCATGATCACCCACCACCAAGCTGGGACGACCATGATCACCCACCACCAAGCTGGGACGACCATGATCACCCACCACCAAGCTGGGACGACCATGATCACCCACCACCAAGCTGGGACGACCATGATCACCCACCACCAAGCTGGGACGACCATGATCACCCACCACCAAGCTGGGACGACCATGATCACCCACCACCAAGCTGGGACGACCATGATCACCCACCACCAAGCTGGGACGACCATGATCACCCACCACCAAGCTGGGACGACCATGATCACCCACCACCAAGCTGGGACGACCATGATCACCCACCACCAAGCTGGGACGACCATGATCACCCACCACCAAGCTGGGACGACCATGATCACCCACCAAGCTGGGACGACCATGATCACCCACCACCAAGCTGGGACGACCATGATCACCCACCGTCAAGCTGGGACGACCATGATCACCCACCGTCAAGCTGGGACGACCATGATCACCCACCACCAAGCTGGGACGACCATGATCACCCACCACCAAGCTGGGACGACCATGATCACCCACCGTCAAGCTGGGACGACCATGATCACCCACCGTCAAGCTGGGACGACCATGATCACCCACCACCAAGCTGGGACGACCATGATCACCCACCGTCAAGCTGGGACGACCATGATCACCCACCGTCAAGCTGGGACGACCATGATCACCCACCACCAAGCTGGGACGACCATGATCACCCACCACCAAGCTGGGTCGACCATGATCACCCACCACCAAGCTGGGACGACCATGATCACCCACCACCAAGCTGGGACGACCATGATCACCCACCACCAAGCTGGGTCGACCATGATCACCCACCACCAAGCTGGGTCGACCATGATCACCCACCACCAAGCTGGGACGACCATGATCACCCACCACCAAGCTGGGACGACCATGATCACCCACCACCAAGCTGGGTCGACCATGATCACCCACCACCAAGCTGGGTCGACCATGATCACCCACCACCAAGCTGGGACGACCATGATCACCCACCACCAAGCTGGGACGACCATGATCACCCACCACCAAGCTGGGACGACCATGATCACCCACCACCAAGCTGGGACGACCATGATCACCCACCACCAAGCTGGGTCGACCATGATCACCCACCACCAAGCTGGGTCGACCATGATCACCCACCACCAAGCTGGGTCGACCATGATCACCCACCACCAAGCTGGGACGACCATGATCACCCACCACCAAGCTGGGACGACCATGATCACCCACCACCAAGCTGGGACGACCATGATCACCCACCACCAAGCTGGGACGACCATGATCACCCACCACCAAGCTGGGACGACCATGATCACCCACCACCAAGCTGGGTCGACCATGATCACCCACCACCAAGCTGGGTCGACCATGATCACCCACCACCAAGCTGGGACGACCATGATCACCCACCACCAAGCTGGGGATGGGTGAGTCATTTTATGAATATTTTGTATATTGGAGAAGTAGGAAGGAGAGGAAGGGGTGAAAGGGAGTGGGGGTGAAGGGAGGGGGGTGAAGGGAGGGGAGTGGGAGGGGCTGAAGGGAGGAATGTGGGAGAGGGTGAAGGGAGGGGAGTGGGAAGGGCTGAAGGGAAGGGAGTAGGAAGGGGTGAAGGGAGGGGAGTGGGAAGGGGTGAAGGGAGGGGAGTGGGAGGGGGTGAAGGGAAGGGAGTGGGAGGGGGTGAAGGGAAGGGAGTGGGAGGGGGTGAAGGGAAGGGAGTGGGAGGGGGTGAAGGGAAGGGAGTGGGAGGGGGTGAAGGGAGGGGAGTGGGAGGTGAAGGGAGGGGATTGGGAGGGGGTGAAGGGAGGGAAGTGGGAGAGAGTGAAGGGAAGGGAGTGGGAGGGGGTGAAGGGAGGGGATTGGGAGGGGGTGAAGGGAGGGGAGTGGGAGGGGGTGAAGGGAGGGGGTGAAGGGAGGGGAGTGGGAGGGGGTGAAGGGAGGGGATTGGGAGGGGGTGAAGGGAAGGGAGGGGGTGAAGGGAAGGGAGGGGGTGAAGGGAAGGGAGGGGGTGAAGGGAGGGGAGTGGGAGGGGGTGAAGGGAAGGGAGGGGGTGAAGGGAAGGGAGGGGGTGAAGGGAAGGGAGGGGGTGAAGGGAAGGGAGGGGGTGAAGGGAAGGGAGGGGGTGAAGGGAAGGGAGGGGGTGAAGGGAAGGGAGGGGGTGAAGGGAAGGGAGGGGGTGAAGGGAAGGGAGGGGGTGAAGGGAAGGGAGGGGGTGAAGGGAAGGGAGGGGGTGAAGGGAAGGGAGGGGGTGAAGGGAAGGGAGGGGGTGAAGGGAAGGGAGGGGGTGAAGGGAAGGGAGGGGGTGAAGGGAAGGGAGGGGGTGAAGGGAAGGGAGGGGGTGAAGGGAAGGGAGGGGGTGAAGGGAAGGGAGGGGGAAGGGAAGGGAGGGGGTGAAGGGAAGGGAGGGGGTGAAGGGAAGGGAGGGGGTGAAGGGAAGGGAGGGGGTGAAGGGAAGGGAGGGGGTGAAGGGAAGGGAGGGGGTGAAGGGAAGGGAGGGGGTGAAGGGAAGGGAGGGGGTGAAGGGAAGGGAGGGGGTGAAGGGAAGGGAGGGGGTGAAGGGAAGGGAGGGGGTGAAGGGAAGGGTGGGGGTGAAGGGAAGGGAGGGGGTGAAGGGAAGGGAGGGGGTGAAGGGAAGGGAGGGGGTGAAGGGAAGGGAGGGGGTGAAGGGAAGGGAGGGGGTGAAGGGAAGGGAGGGGGTGAAGGGAAGGGAGGGGGTGAAGGGAAGGGAGGGGGTATGGCAGTGAAGCAGCAGTAAGAATAGTTTTAATTGATTTCTATATCAAAGGGATACAACTTTTAATGAAGCGGGGGGCGCTGCCCCAACGTCAAATATTTTGTATATCGAGTAGTGGACCTTGAGGGGAGAGACTGTGGTCTTTATTACCATGGTGGTCTTTGTGGAGAGAGACTGTGGTCTTTATTACCATGGTGGTCTTTGTGGGGAGAGACTGTGGTCTTTATTACCATGGTGGTCTTTGTGGGGAGAGACTGTGGTCTTTATTACCATGGTGGTCTTTGTGAGGAGAGACTGTGGTCTTTATTACCATGGTGGTCTTTGTGGAGAGAGACTGTGGTCTTTATTACCATGGTGGTCTTTGTGGGGAGAGACTGTGGTCTTTATTACCATGGTGGTCTTTGTGGGGAGAGACTGTGGTCTTTATTACCATGGTGGTCTTTGTGGAGAGAGACTGTGGTCTTTATTACCATGGTGGTCTTTGTGGGGAGAGACTGTGGTCTTTATTACCATGGTGGTCTTTGTGGGGAGAGACTGTGGTCTTTATTACCATGGTGGTCTTTGTGGAGAGAGACTGTGGTCTTTATTACCATGGTGGTCTTTGTGGAGAGAGACTGTGGTCTTTATTACCATGGTGGTCTTTGTGGGGAGAGACTGTGGTCTTTATTACCATGGTGGTCTTTGTGGAGAGAGACTGTGGTCTTTATTACCATGGTGGTCTTTGTGGAGAGAGACTGTGGTCTTTATTACCATGGTGGTCTTTGTGGAGAGAGACTGTGGTCTTTATTACCATGGTGGTCTTTGTGAGGAGAGACTGTGGTCTTTATTACCATGGTGGTCTTTGTGGGGAGAGACTGTGGTCTTTATTACCATGGTGGTCTTTGTGGAGAGAGACTGTGGTCTTTATTACCATGGTGGTCTTTGTGGGGAGAGACTGTGGTCTTTATTACCATGGTGGTCTTTGTGGAGAGAGACTGTGGTCTTTATTACCATGGTGGTCTTTGTGGAGAGAGACTGTGGTCTTTATTACCATGGTGGTCTTTGTGGGGAGAGACTGTGGTCTTTATTACCATGGTGGTCTTTGTGAGGAGAGACTGTGGTCTTTATTACCATGGTGGTCTTTGTGAGGAGAGACTGTGGTCTTTATTACCATGGTGGTCTTTGTGGAGAGAGACTGTGGTCTTTATTACCATGGTGGTCTTTGTGGAGAGAGACTGTGGTCTTTATTACCATGGTGGTCTTTGTGGGGAGAGACTGTGGTCTTTATTACCATGGTGGTCTTTGTGGGGAGAGACTGTGGTCTTTATTACCATGGTGGTCTTTGTGAGGAGAGACTGTGGTCTTTATTACCATGGTGGTCTTTGTGGGGAGAGACTGTGGTCTTTATTACCATGGTGGTCTTTGTGAGGAGAGACTGTGGTCTTTATTACCATGGTGGTCTTTGTGGAGAGAGACTGTGGTCTTTATTACCATGGTGGTCTTTGTGAGGACTGTGGTCTTTATTACCATGGTGGTCTTTGTGAGGACTGTGGTCTTTATTACCATGGTGGTCTTTGTGGGGAGAGACTGTGGTCTTTATTACCATGGTGGTCTTTGTGAGGAGAGACTGTGGTCTTTATTACCATGGTGGTCTTTGTGGAGAGAGACTGTGGTCTTTATTACCATGGTGGTCTTTGTGGGGAGAGACTGTGGTCTTTATTACCATGGTGGTCTTTGTGAGGAGAGACTGTGGTCTTTATTACCATGGTGGTCTTTGTGGAGAGAGACTGTGGTCTTTATTACCATGGTGGTCTTTGTGGGGAGAGACTGTGGTCTTTATTACCATGGTGGTCTTTGTGAGGAGAGACTGTGGTCTTTATTACCATGGTGGTCTTTGTGGAGAGAGACTGTGGTCTTTATTACCATGGTGGTCTTTGTGAGGAGAGACTGTGGTCTTTATTACCATGGTGGTCTTTGTGGAGAGAGACTGTGGTCTTTATTACCATGGTGGTCTTTGTGAGGAGAGACTGTGGTCTTTATTACCATGGTGGTCTTTGTGAGGAGAGACTGTGGTCTTTATTACCATGGTGGTCTTTGTGAGGAGAGACTGTGGTCTTTATTACCATGGTGGTCTTTGTGGAGAGAGACTGTGGTCTTTATTACCATGGTGGTCTTTGTGGAGAGAGACTGTGGTCTTTATTACCATGGTGGTCTTTGTGGAGAGAGACTGTGGTCTTTATTACCATGGTGGTCTTTGTGGAGAGAGACTGTGGTCTTTATTACCATGGTGGTCTTTGTGAGGAGAGACTGTGGTCTTTATTACCATGGTGGTCTTTGTGGGGAGAGACTGTGGTCTTTATTACCATGGTGGTCTTTGAGGGGAGAGACTGTGGTCTTTATTACCATGGTGGTCTTTGTGGAGAGAGACTGTGGTCTTTATTACCATGGTGGTCTTTGTGAGGAGAGACTGTGGTCTTTATTACCATGGTGGTCTTTGTGGGGAGAGACTGTGGTCTTTATTACCATGGTGGTCTTTGTGGGGAGAGACTGTGGTCTTTATTGCCATGGTGGTCTTTGTGGAGAGAGACTGTGGTCTTTATTACCATGGTGGTCTTTGTGGAGAGAGACTGTGGTCTTTATTACCATGGTGGTCTTTGTGGAGAGAGACTGTGGTCTTTATTACCATGGTGGTCTTTGTGGAGAGAGACTGTGGTCTTTATTACCATGGTGGTCTTTGTGAGGAGAGACTGTGGTCTTTATTACCATGGTGGTCTTTGTGAGGAGAGACTGTGGTCTTTATTACCATGGTGGTCTTTGTGGAGAGAGACTGTGGTCTTTATTACCATGGTGGTCTTTGTGGAGAGAGACTGTGGCCTTTATTACCATGGTGGTCTTTGTGGAGAGAGACTGTGGCCTTTATTACCATGGTGGTCTTTGTGGAGAGAGATTGTGGTCTTTATTACCATGGTGGTCTTTGTGGAGAGAGATTGTGGCCTTTATTACCATGGTGGTCTTTGTGGAGAGAGACTGTGGTCTTTATTACCATGGTGGTCTTTGTGGAGAGAGACTGTGGTCTTTATTACCATGGTGGTCTTTGTGAGGAGAGACTGTGGTCTTTATTACCATGGTGGTCTTTGTGGAGAGAGACTGTGGCCTTTATTACCATGGTGGTCTTTGTGGAGAGAGACTGTGGCCTTTATTACCATGGTGGTCTTTGTGGAGAGAGACTGTGGCCTTTATTACCATGGTGGTCTTTGTGAGGAGAGACTGTGGTCTTTATTACCATGGTGGTCTTTGTGGAGAGAGACTGTGGTCTTGATTACCATGGTGGTCTTTGTGGAGAGAGACTGTGGCCTTTATTACCATGGTGGTCCTTGTGGGGAGAGACTGTGGTCTTTATTACCATGGTGGTCTTTGTGGAGAGAGACTGTGGTCTTGATTACCATGGTGGTCTTTGTGGAGAGAGACTGTGGCCTTTATTACCATGGTGGTCCTTGTGGGGAGAGACTGTGGTCTTTATTACCATGGTGGTCTTTGTGGGGGAGAGACTGTGGTCTTTATTACCATGGTCTTTGTGAGGAGAGACTGTGGTCTTTATAACCATGGTGGTCTTTGTGAGGAGAGACTGTGGTCTTTATTACCATGGTGGTCCTTGTGGAGAGAGACTGTGGTCTTTATTACCATGGTGGTCTTTGTGAGGAGAGACTGTGGTCTTTATAACCATGGTGGTCTTTGTGAGGAGAGACTGTGGTCTTTATTACCATGGTGGTCTTTGTGGAGAGAGACTGTGGTCTTTATTACCATGGTGGTCTTTGTGGGGAGAGACTGTGGTCTTTATTACCATGGTGGTCTTTGTGGGGAGAAACTGTGGTCTTTATTACCATGGTGGTCTTTGTGGGGGAGAGACTGTGGTCTTTATTACCATGGTGGTCTTTGTGAGGAGAGACTGTGGTCTTTATTACCATGGTGGTCTTTGTGGGGAGAGACTGTGGTCTTTATTACCATGGTGATTTTTGTGGGGAGAGACTGTGGTCTTTATTACCATGGTGGTCCTTGTGGGGAGAGACTGTGGTCTTTATTACCATGGTGGTCTTTGTGGGGAGAGACTG
This sequence comes from Cherax quadricarinatus, assembly GCF_038502225.1. Lineage (NCBI taxonomy): Eukaryota > Metazoa > Arthropoda > Malacostraca > Decapoda > Parastacidae > Cherax > Cherax quadricarinatus. Next base: position 17,326,869 of record NC_091373.1, read on the forward strand.
TGGTCTTTATTACCATGGTGGTCTTTGTGGAGAGAGACTGTGGTCTTTATTACCATGGTGATCTTTGTGGAGAGAGATTGTGGTCTTTATTATCATGGTGGTCTTTGTGGGGAGAGACTGTGGTCTTTATTACCATGGTGGTCTTTGTGGAGAGAGACTGTGGTCTTTATTACCATGGTGGTCTTTGTGGAGAGAGATTGTGGTCTTTATTACCATGGTGGTCGTTGTGGAGAGAGACTGTGGTCTTTATTACCATGGTGGTCTTTGTGGAGAGAGACTGTGGTCTTTATTACCATGGTGGTCTTTGTGGAGAGAGACTGTGGTCTTTATTACCATGGTGGTCTTTGTGAGGAGAGACTGTGGTCTTTATTACCATGGTGGTCTTTGTGAGGAGAGTCTGTGGTCTTTATTACCATGGTGGTCTTTGTGGGGAGAGACTGTGGTCTTTATTACCATGGTGGTCTTTGTGGAGAGAGACTGTGGTCTTTATTACCATGGTGGTCTTTGTGGAGAGAGACTGTGGTCTTTATTACCATGGTGGTCTTTGTGGGGAGAGACTGTGGTCTTTATTACCATGGTGGTCTTTGTGGGGAGAGACTGTGGTCTTTATTGCCATGGTTACCTGGAGGTTATTCCGGGGATCAACGCCCCCGCGGCCCGGTCCATGACCAGGCCTCCCGATGGATCAGGGCCTGATCAACTAGGCTGTTACTGTTGGCCGCACACAGTCCAATGTACGAGCCACAGCCCGGCTGATCCGGCACTGACTTTAGGTATTTGTCCAGCTCTCTCTTGAAGGCAGCCAGGGGTTTATTGGCAATTCCCCTAATGCTTGATGGGAGGCTGTTGAACAGTCTTGGGCCCCGGACACTTATGGTGTTTTCCCTTAGTGTACCAATGGTGCCCCTACTTTTTATTGGGGGCATTTTGCATCGCCTGCCCAGTCTTTTACTTTCGTAGGGAGTGATTTCTGTGTGCAGATTTGGGACCATTCCTTCCAAGATTTTCCAAGTGTAGATTATGATATATCTCTCCCTCCTGCGTTCCAACGAGTACAAGTCAAGTGCTTCCAAGCGTTCCCAGTAGTTAAGGTGCTTGACAGAACTTATACGTGCAGTAAAGGATCTCTGTACACTCTCTAGATCTGCGATTTCACCTGCTTTGAATGGAGATGTTAATGTACAGCAGTATTCCAGCCTAGAGAGAACAAGTGATTTGAAAATGATCATCATTGGCTTGGCATCTCTCGTTTTGAATGTTCTCATTATCCATCCTATCATTTTCTTTGCACGTGCGATCGTGGCACTGTTGTGATCCTTGAAAGTGAGATCCTCAGACATTACTACTCCCAGGTCCCTTACATTATTTTTCCGCTCTATTGTATGGCCAGAGTTTGTAGTATACTCTGTTCTAGTTATTATCTCCTCCAGTTTTCCATAACGGAGTAGTTGGAATTTGTCCTCATTGAACATCATATTGTTTACCGTTGCCCACTGGAAAACTTTGTTTATATCTTCTTGGAGGTTAACCGCGTCCTCAGCAGATGACAGCCTCATGCAGATCCTAGTATCATCCGCAAAGGATGATACGGTGCTGTGGTGTATATCTCTGTCTATGTCTGATATGAGGATAAGGAATAAGATGGGGGCGAGTACTGTGCCTTGTGGAACAGAGCTCTTCACTATGGCAGCCTCCGATTTAACTCTGTTGACCACTACTCTTTGTGTTCGATTTGTTAGGAAGTTGAAGATCCATCTCCCCACTTTTCCAGTTATTCCTTTAGCACGTATTTTATGGGCTATTACGCCATGATCGCATTTGTCAAATGCTTTTGCAAAGTCTGCATTCTGATTTTCTTCCAGTGCATCCAAGGCCATATAGTGATCCAGTAGTTGAGAGGCAGGAGCGACCTGCCCTGAACCCATGTTGCCCTGGATTGTGCAGATTTTGGGAATCCAGGTGATTTGCAATCCTGCTTCTTAGCACTCTTTCAAAGATTTTTATGATGTGGGACGTCAGAGCTATTATTGGTCTATAGTTCTTAGCTAATGCTTTGCTGCCACCTTTATGGAGTGGGGCTATATGGTGGTCTTTGTGGGGAGAGACTGTGGTCTTTATTGCCATGGTGGTCCTTGTGGGGAGAGACTGTGGTCTTTATTGCCATGGTGGTCCTTGTGGGGAGAGACTGTGGTCAAGAGAAAACTGGACAGACAAGTTTTTCTACCAGGTGCCACATTAACCAGGCTGTGATAGATATGTGGGTCATCGGACCTCCAGCAGCAACAGCCTGGTTGACCAAGCTAGCACCAGAGGAGCCTGGTCCAGGGCCGGGCTGCGAGACCAGGGAAAACTCTCGAAACCCATCAGAGGTACCATGTTATATAAAGTTTAAACAATGTGTTCAAAACTATGGTAATGATGGAAATGAGAGGGAGAGACGGGGAGAGATAGAGGGAGGGAGAGGGAGAGACAAAAAGATGGGAAGAGGGAGCGACAGGAAGAAGGGAAGAGGGAGGGAAAGGGGAAGGGAGGGAGGGAGAGGAAGAGACATGGAGAGGGGGAGGGAGAGACATGGAGGGAGGGAGAGACAGGCGGAGGGAGGGAGAGAAAGGAGGAGGGAGGGAGAGAGAAAGAGATAGGGAGAGAGGTAGCTAGGTTCTTAACTTAGCTGAGTGGTTGGTTGGCTGGTTAACTAGGTGGCTGAGTGGCTGACTGGCTGGCTGGTTGGTTAACTAGGTGGCTGAGTGACTGGCTGGTTAACTAGCTGGCTGAGTGGCTGGCTGGTTGGTTAACTAGGTGGCTGAGTGACTAGCTGGTTAACTAGGTGGCTGACTGGCTGGCTGGTTGGTTAACTAGGTGGCTGAGTGACTGGCTGGTTAACTAGCTGGCTGAGTGGCTGACTGGCTGGCTGGTTGGTTAACTAGGTGGCTGAGTGACTAGCTGGTTAACTAGGTGGCTGACTGGCTGGCTGGTTGGTTAACTAGGTGGCTGAGTGACTGGCTGGTTAACTGGCTGGCTGAGTGGCTGACTGGCTGGCTGGGTGGTTAACTAGGTGGCTGAGTGACTAGCTGGTTAACTAGGTGGCTGACTGGCTGGCTGGTTGGTTAACTAGGTGGCTGAGTGACTGGCTGGTTAACTAGCTGGCTGGCTGGTTAGAGTAACTGGCTGGCGCATCTGTGGCTTCTGTCTCACTCAATACACACACGTAAACAGGAACTTGTATTCCCAATAAATCTCAATGAGAAATAATTAATTTCTCGGTCTCTGGGTAATAATAGGAACCGTATTCGGTGTAATTTCGACCGTACCACCAATTAATTAACTAGAACAAGTCGAACGATACCTCACACGTGTTCAACAAGATGATGAAAGCGACTCAAGTCAGACGTGTAACTTTTGTATATGAGAGACCATGTAGGGTCTGGGATAGTGTGTTATGGTGATGGAACAAGTGCAGTGGTGATGGTGTGTTGTGGTACCTGTGTAGTGGTGGTGGTTTGTTGTGGTACCTGTGTAGTGGTGGTGGTTTGTTGTGGTACCTGTGTAGTGGTGATGTGTTGTGGTACCTGTGTAGTGGTGGTGGTTTGTTGTGGTACCTGTGTAGTGATGTGTTGTGGTACCTGTGTAGTGATGTGTTGTGGTACCTGTGTAGTGATGTGTTGTGGTACCTGTGTAGTGGTGGTGGTTTGTTGTGGTACCTGTGTAGTGATGTGTTGTGGTACCTGTGTAGTGGTGGTTTGTGGTACCTGTGTAGTGATGTGTTGTGGTACCTGTGTAGTGATGTACCTGTGTAGTGGTGGTGGTGATGGTGGTGGTTTCTTGTAGTACCTGTGTAGTGGTGGTGATTTGTTGTGGTACCTGTGTAGTGGTGATGTGTTGTGGTACCTGTGTAGTGGTGGTGATTTGTTGTGGTACCTGTGTAGTGGTGGTGGTTTGTTGTGGTACCTGTGTAGTGGTGATGTGTTGTGGTACCTGTGTAGTGGTGGTGATTTGTTGTGGTACCTGTGTAGTGGTGGTGGTTTGTTGTGGTACCTGTGTAGTGGTGGTGGTTTGTTGTGGTACCTGTGTAGTGGTGATGTGTTGTGGTACCTGTGTAGTGGTGGTGGTTTGTTGTGGTACCTGTGTAGTGGTGGTGGTTTGTTGTGGTACCTGTGTAGTGGTGATGTGTTGTGGTACCTGTGTAGTGGTGATGTGTTGTGGTACCTGTGTAGTGGTGGTGGTTTGTTGTGGTACCTGTGTAGTGGTGGTGGTTTGTTGTGGTACCTGTGTAGTGGTGGTGGTTTGTTGTGGTACCTGTGTAGTGGTGGTGGTTTGTTGTGGTCCCTGTGTAGTGGTGGTGGTTTGTTGTGGTACCTGTGTAGTGGTGGTGGTTTGTTGTGGTACCTGTGTAGTGGTGGTTTGTTGTGGTACCTGTGTAGTGATGTGTAGTGGTGGTGATTTGTTGTGGTACCTGTGTAGTGATGTGTTGTGGTACCTGTGTAGTGATGTGTTGTGGTACCTGTGTGATGTGTTGTGGTACCTGTGTAGTGATGTGTTGTGGTACCTGTGTAGTGGTGGTGGTTTGTTGTGGTACCTGTGTAGTGATGTGTTGTGGTACCTGTGTAGTGGTGGTTTGTGGTACCTGTGTAGTGGTGGTGGTGATGTGCAGTGGTACCTGTGTAGTGGTGGTGGTGGTTTTTGTTGTGGTACCTGTGTAGTGGTGGTGGTTTGTTGTGGTACCTGTGTAGTGATGTGTTGTGGTACCTGTGTAGTGATGTGTTGTAGTACCTGTGTAGTGGTGGTGGTTTGTTGTGGTACCTGTGTAGCGATGTGTTGTGGTACCTGTGTAGTGATGTGTTGTGGTACCTGTGTAGTGGTGGTGGTTTGTTGTGGTGGTTGTAGTACCTGTGTAGCGATGTGTTGTGGTACCTGTGTATTGATGTCTTGTGGTACCTGTGTAGTGATGTGTTGTGGTACCTGTGTATTGATGTCTTGTGGTACCTGTGTAGTGATGTGTTGTGGTAACTGTGTAGTGGTGGTGGTTTGTTGTGGTACCTGTGAAGTGGTGGTGGTTTGTTGTGGTACCTGTGTAGTGGTGGTGGTTTGTTGTGGTACCTGTGTAGTGATGTATTGTGGTACCTGTGTAGTGATGTGTTGTGGTACCTGTGTAGTGGTGGTGGTGGTGGTGATAATGTGTAGTGGTACCTGTGTAGTGGTGGTGGTGATGTGTAGTGGTGGTGGTAATAATGTGATACCTGTGTAATGGTGGTGTTATAGTGGTGCAGGTGTAGGGGGCTGGCGCTCCCCTCACAGCAATATAATATTCTCCTTAGCCAGAAATCAGGGCCCGGAGTTTCATTTCTCTCATTTCCGTCTGAGAATGACCCTAAAGGCTCATGTTGCAGTTTCTTGTCATTAACGTTGCAAATAAGTCGTCATTTGCGTTGCACAGACGGTAATAAATATATAATTAGGAGGCTTAATTAGCTCGGCATGCATTATGACCAGCTTGATTGCTGGGGAAGCTTGCCCCCTGGCTGCTTGTAGCTGCTTCAGCTGCCTGCCAGCTTGGGCAGTCAGAGCACAGCTTAACCTGCGCTTCAGTACTCGGGAAGATGATGTTGCCGCTGCCAGGCCAGCAGCAGCTCACTAGTTGATGCTGATGTTTACCAGTGGGCGGGAGGTGACATGATTGCAAGGAAGACGAGAAAGGGAATGAAAGGGGGTGGAAAAGGAGGAGGAGGAGGAAAAGGAAGAGGAGGGAAAGGAAGGGGAGGGGTGGAGAATGAGAAAGGGAACGAAAAGTAGAAGGGGAGAAGGAGGAAAGAATGAGATAAGAAAAGGACAAGAAGAAATCGTCAGTATTGAGATAAGGAGAGTTGCAATGGATGTGGGTGGTGGGAAGGGCACCATCAGTGTTAGAGGACAAAGACTGTTCAACAGCCTCCCATCCCATCATCGTCTTCAAGAGGGAACTGGGCAGATTCTTAAAGTCAATATTTGATCAGCCGAGCTGTGGTTCGTACTTTGGATTGCATGCTGCCAGCAATAACAGCCTGGTTGATCAGGTCCTGATCTACCAGGAGGCCTGGTTGAGAACCGAGCCGCGGGGGCGTTGACCCCTGGAATATCCTCCAGGTAGACTTCGAGGTGTGAGTTAAGATGGGAGGGGGTTGTGAGAGTTAGGATGGGGGTTGTGAGAGTTAGGATGGGGGTTGTGAGAGTTAGGATGGGGGTTGTGAGAGTTAGGATGGGGGTTGTGAGAGTTAGGATGGGGGTTGTGAGAGTTAGGATGGGGGGTTGTGAGAGTTATGTTAGTTGAACTTTGATGAAGGGTAGGGGAAGAAGGAAAGGTAGGGGGGAGGGAAAGGTAAGGGGAGAGGGAATGATAGGGGGGAGGGTGGAAGATGAGGACCTTTTAGGAATGGGGAAGTAAGGGATAAAGGATAATCAGTCATGTTAGCGGCAGTAATCCCGGCACTGGTGGCACTGGTGGCACTGGTCCAGACTTTCTCAACCTGTCTTTGGTCTCTCAGACTTGAGGCTCTGGTAGTTAGCCTTGCACGGCGATGTTGAATGTGCACTGTTGCTAAAGGGATTTGCAATTATGTGTTCCGGAAGGCAGTCTCTCCTTGTTGATGTCGCTGCTGTCGTTGTTGATGTCGCTGTTATGTTGCTGTCGTTGTTGATGTCGCTGTTTTCGTTGATGTCGTTTCTGTCGTTATTGATGACTTAATATAGTTATTGGTGACGCTGCCGTCCTTGTTGATGACGTTACTATGGTTGTTGGCGCTACCATGGTTGTTGACGCTGCCATAGTTGTTGACGCTACCATGGTTGTTGACGCTACCATGGTTGTTGACGCTGCCATGGTTGTTGACGCTACCATGGTTGTTGACGCTACCATGGTTGTTGACGCTGCCATGGTTATTGACGCTGCCATGGTTGTTGACGCTGCCATGGTTGTTGACGCTGCCATGGTTGTTGACGCTGCCATGGTTGTTGACGCTGCCATGGTTGTTGACGCTGCCATGGTTGTTGACGCTGCCATGGTTGTTGACGCTGCCATGGTTGTTGACGCTACCATCTTTGCCACCGCCGCCGCCATCGTCAGCGGCGGCGTCAGCGGCAGGGCGCCTGCGCGCGCTAAATAAATGATTGGATTTTCATTAACAATTGATGAGTCATTGTGCGCTCATCTGTCGCGCTGCCGCCGCGCATATAAAATATTTAAATTAATCCCAGTGTAAGACAAGTGGTGTACTGAGTGTGGGGAGGGGCAGGGGGAGGAGCTGGGGGAAGGGTTTGGTAAATGGCAGGACAAGGGAGGGCAGGGGCGGGTGAAGAGGAGGGGAAGTGGTTGGGGAAGCACTGGGAGGGGCAGGGGATATGAGGGGATGGGGAGGGGCTTGGGAAGCGGTGGCAGGGGTAGGGCTGAGGAAGCGCAGGGAGGGGGAGGCTGGAAATGGGTAGGAGAAGGGGCGGGGGGAAAATGGGTTTGATGTGAAGAGGAGGGGAAGAAAGAAGATATTGGAAGAAGCCTTGGGAGAAAGAGGGGAGACATGAGGATGGAGAGGGAACTGGTGTAGAAATGAGGCTTTGGCGGCTCTGGGGAGACGGCATCAACTCTTCCTATGTGGCGTACAAAGAGTATGTTACAATTTATTCGGCGTATGTCACACTCCCATATAGGCTCCTCCCAACTAGCCAACTGGGTGCTAAGTGTTTAACGATCAATAGGGTATCCGTCGTTAAATCAGTGCCTTGGTTCATTGAGCAATCACAGGCAAGCCAGCCAAAGCTGAAGCAACGCGGTTCACTTGCGGTAAGAATTGGCAGACTTGCCTACCTGCTGGTTGAGTGCGTTGCGCTCTCTGTCTTCTGCTTTGTCATCTGTCACAGTGATGTACACTTATTACTCTATCTGTACTTATGTTACATACCTGTATATAGTGGGTGAAGGCAAAATATACATTATAGTCTACTGCTGAGTTTGCTTCCGGTCCCATTGCGACCAGGTCTCCCAGGCTATTCTTTACCTGTGTTCATAATACCCAACAACCCTTCCACCCATGGTAAAAAAAACAGTTAAGAGAATCACACTACCACTTTTCCACTTAAATTCCGTACTTCGCTGACAGCCTACCGTGATGCTGTCAGTGTTGTGTATTGACTGTTGGCTCTCAGTGTGGCTGTAAGTTCTACAGCAGGTGAACGTAGTTCTTTTCCTACCTGTGACTGACAACTTGTTTGAGGAAAAACAGTACTGACTACGGAGTTAGTTACTGTAGCTGTAACACTAGCTTCTACGAAAGGCCAGCATGTCGATGTTGAAGGTCTTACTGATGTGTTCCAGTCACAGCAATACAAGAGTCACACTATTGTAAGTTTTCAGTCACTTCAGTCACCCTGAGCCTCTCCTTTGAGACTACAATGAATATATTACGATCTACCTGTACTTCATTATATTAATAATGCCATGGTGAGTATCATCAATTTGATGGCTTACATAATGATAATTTCACATCATTACTGTTCTTATTCTGTCATGCAGACACCTGTTTCCTCACTCTTATATAAATGTGAAAAAACCATCAATGATTACATAGATGTTTTTAATGTATTTGCTTACTTGTTTTGCAAAGGCAGTCCCCTAGCCCCTCTTCCAACCAGACCCCCCCCCCCGTCCTTCAAGTCCCCACTATAAAAATTATGGAGCCAGCCGTGGGGGGACGCGTGAGGTGAGTGTCGGAAGGGGGAGGGGAGTGTAGAGGGAAAATTGGGAGAGGGGTAACTATACGTATGATCACACACAGCACTGATCTTTGATAGGTACTGAGAGAGGGGGGATTGTACCTCTCAGATCCCCGGTTCAAAAATTAACTTATATGGGAGAACTTTTCCTTGTGATCCCGGGTCGAGGTTAACCACCTTATTTAGGGTGACGACTCAGTTCAGTAACCCCCTTCCCCCTCAACTCGACCCACAATCTGCCCAGTTGCAACTCCATGGCACTACCTTCCCATACACCCAAAACTACTGGATAGTAGATAGTTATTGCTCAGTCTAAATTATGTCTAAATTAGACATTATTAATTGGTGGAAGGATCAGTCAGTCAGAAACAAGGAACTGACGCCACTAGCGACTAACTAAACATGATCTGAAAATAGTTTTCATTGATATATATTTTCAAATACACGACTCAAATATTGAGAGACTAGAATTAGGTCATATTTTAAAATTAAATTTGACAATTAATTAGACCAACTCTAAACCAGGGAATGTTAGAGTCGGCATAACATGTAGACGGTTCATAAAGATACCAGGTACAGTATGGTAGCAGTAATGGTGCATAATACCGACACGTGCACAATACTGACACATGTACAACATCTACGTACCTTTATTATGCAGGTAGTTTACCAGGCAGTGGCTTTATCAGTTCAATACAGAGGTTATGTGAAGGTGTTGCAACTGTAGACAGTAGAAGACGAGGTAATGTCTTGGTGTTCGTCAGCGTGATCTGGATGAATCTAAAGTCTTGATGCGTCATATTCATCAAGATTACGCTGACTCAACAGTTTCATCTAGGCTGAGGGACTGATTACCTCATCATCTACCGTCTCCCGTTTCAACACCTTAAATAACCTTTCTATTGAACTGACAGTCACTGGCTGGCGACCTGTGTCCACAATAAAGATACCCAGGTGTTGCCCATGTGTCTTATTCATCAAGGTACTGTGTCCACTACCAGTAATACATGACACGGTACTTAAATGTAATTAACAGAAGCTTAAAAAATTGTTGGCGCTCAATATAACCACGATAGACTGTATCTGAGGATGATACTGTTTCTGTGGATGACACTGTATCTGACGATGACACTGTATCTGACGATGACACTGTATCTGACGATGACACTGTATCTGACGATGACACTGTATCTGACGATGACAGACTGCATCTGAACATGACAGACTGCATCTGAACATGACAGACTACATATGAACATGACAGACTACATATGAACATGACAGACTACATATGAACATGACAGACTACATATGAACATGACAGACTACATATGAACATGACAGACTACATATGAACATGACAGACTACATATGAACATGACAGACTACATATGAACATGACAGACTACATATGAACATGACAGACTACATATGAACATGACAGACTACATATGAACATGACAGACTACATATGAACATGACAGACTACATATGAACATGACAGACTACATATGAACATGACAGACTACATAAGAACATGACAGACTACATATGAACATGACAGACTACATATGAACATGACAGACTACATAAGAACATGACAGACTACATATGAACATGACAGACTACATAAGAACATGACAGACTACATAAGAACATGACAGACTACATATGAACATGACAGACTACATATGAACATGACAGACTACATATGAACATGACAGACTACATAAGAACATGACAGACTACATAAGAACATGACAGACTACATATGAACATGACAGACTACATATGAACATGACAGACTACATATGAACATGACAGACTACATATATTCACCTCGTAATCTCGTTCTTCCACCCCCTCCCACCTACCCCCTCCCCCTTCTTTACCTTCAGGTTTTCTCGACATTTCTAACCTCTGTTGTGTCCTGAAAATGGTTCACTAGCGACCGAAACATCGCGGGTTCTTAGAGATGTTTTCTCGGTTACATGCAATGTTAATATAAATATTCACCGTCTTAACTTACTAACGACTTCCCACAATTACGATATTCATTTTTTCATTTAATAAAATTAGATCAGCAGTGTGTTGCTACACTATTCTGTATCATAGTTACATAGAAAACTTAGAAGAATACATTGAACATAGAAAATTTAGAAGACTACATTGAATACATATAAAAACAACGTAAATTCATTACCAGGGTTTGTGATATTGTCAGTTTGGAGGAATATGTTATATATCTTTATATATGTTTCTAAACTGTTGTATCTGGGCGCCTCTGCATAATCACTCATACAGTGATTATGTATGAGTGAGGTGAAAGTGTTGAATGATGATGAAAGTATTTCCTTTTTTGGGGTATTTTCTTTCTTTTTGGGTCACCCTGCCTCGGTGGGAGACGGCCGACTTGTTGAAAAAAAATAGCCTCTCGACACTTAAAAGAATATATGCTTAAGACTATGTACCTAAGAGTAGATTTATTTGTTGCACGAGTCTGGAGACAACCATCATGAACATAGTGGAACAACTCGACTTTATCTGTGCCAAACATTTACTGTGTTGTAAAACTGTTTAGAAACCCGTCCAGTGGAAGAATGAGACACTTGTGCAATGTTTGGGAATCTTTATTCATAAAACGTTTCGCCAGCTAGTGGCTTCTTCAGTCCAGTAAAGAGAAGAACTGTGGAAGATGTAGAGGAGTTTGAGGGACTGATTACTTCAAACTTCTCATCTCGATTCATATCTACAGTTGACTTATCTACTGCAGGCAAATTCGGGATGCTTGTTTAATGTGTATGGTATCTTTTTTCATTAATGAGATATCTTGACATATCACAAAGGTTATTATACTATCTATTTCTGTATTCCTCAGTAAGTGGACAATTAAATACATAGTGTTCAAGAGAGTGTCCAGGCTGAATACATACTTTGCATTAGTTTGATCATTTGTGTGTCTGCCAAACTGCCAGAAGTACTATTAACCAAGCTTAAGCCTGGCTACTATAACGACAGTGTTCACATTATAAGTTGCAGTCTGAGTGATAGATCTGCTCAGGCTTCTAACTGCATTGTTTCATTATCTACTTTTCTCCTAATATTATTCCTAATGCTAGACACAGACACACCAAAGTTATAATCTATATTTTCCTTCAGGGCGCCTCTGTTGGGGGGTTGACTTATCAACTTTATCTTCAAAGAGTAATCCAATGTGTGATGTAATCCATCGAAATTGTATATTACTTTTTTCCTGGATTTTTAAGTACTTATATTTGGCTTCTCCACTGAGCATGTACTCGCCTATTTGTGGTTGAAGGTTCCTTGATGCTGGTGAGGGGATCTTGATCTAGGGAACTGGATCTGTGCTCCAGTTCCCTGAATTAAGCCTGAATACTTTCTATCCCCTCACAGGCGCTGTACAATCCCACGGGTTTAGCGCTTCCCCATGATTATAATGTGGTTGCAGGTATCGAGTCACAGCTCCTGGCCCTGTTGTTAGTCATTATGTGAGTCAAGAGCCTTCAGTGATGACACAGTATCAGTAATAATCATAGAGTCAAGCTTAAGTATCATAAGTTAACTTTAGTATCATTAGGATGGTAAACAATTCAGTTCGTAGTGTAGACGCCCAGTTGTTAATTCTTATTCCTAACTCAACATAGTTGGTATGGTTGTTAACTAGGGAGGTGACAACAAGAGCAGATGCAGCCCTGCCAGTACACTCCAGCTTACATCCATCACTCTATATAACTTCTTATCAATTATTACTAACAGTTAAGTGAGAAATTTCTTCTTGAGCAGTTGCCTTTGTAAGTGATTTAAGGAAGATATTGCTATTGTGATGAGCTTCTTGGGAGAGCTTGTAAGATATGTCATAATAAATGATTACATCTTCCATAGAAGGGTGAAAAGCTCCTGTCTACAGTGATACAGTTTATGTAGCTTAGAAAACTTAATACAATTGCATGTTTTCACAAACTATATATATATATATATATATATATATATATATATATATATATATATATATATATATATATAATGTATATATGTAGCTCCTGGCCACACCCTTTAGGGCTGTGAGTTGGTTCTCTCTAGACTTGTGGGTCCTTTCGTACCTATTGTTAAAGGTGTGTGTGTGTGTGTGGGCGAGCATGTGCCCCTGTGTGGGTGTGGATGTGGGTGGGGAAGGAAACTGGCGTGTGGGTGTTATTGTTGAGAATATGTGGGCAGTGTTGACCATTTGTTTGACCCTTTTGGGGTGTGAGATCGTTGATGATTGTTGCCTTTGTGGGTGTGAAGTGTGGTCAGCCATTACCACGTACATGTACGTTGATGGTGCGTGTGCACACGCGCGGGGGGAATAATGGCCATGGCTTAGTGGAGTGTGAAGGTAGTGACCTGAAGGTTACCTCAAGACCATTCTGGGGGTCACTGCCCCTACGGCCCGGTACCAGACCAGGCCTGGTTCATCAGGCTGTTGGTGCTAGCAGCACGCAGTTCAACGTATGTACCACACAGTACAACTGATCAGAAACTGACTTCAGAAACTTATCAGGCTTCCATTTGAAGACAGCCACGAGGAGTCTGACAAATCCTTTTATGCATGATGGATGGCTGATGAAGAGTTTTGGTCTCTTTACACTTACTGTCATATGTGGAGTGTACTCATGGCACCCCTGCTTTTCATCGGAGGTATTTTGCAACATCTGCCAAGCTTCTTTCTTAGGGGGTAATTTATGTGTGCAGATTTTGAATCAGTCTCCAGGATTTTCCGTGTGCAAATTATATTGTATCTTTCTCACCTACGTTCCAAGGAGTGTAGTTCGAGGGACTTCAAACGTTCTAGACTGAATTTATACGAAGATTAAAAGTTCTCTACCTAAGTCGTTAATGTAGATTAATATTGCAGTCTAGACAGCACAAGTAACTTAGAGGCTGATCATTAGCTCGGTATTTCATGTTTTGAAAGTTCTGGTTATTCAGTCTATCCATGCAAAAGATGTTTTTGCAAAGTGGCTTGTCTTTATATCCGTACTGGAGGACAGGATCAGTGAAGACACCAGGTAACACCAGGATCCTTGGTCACTCACCAGTAGCACCAGGATCCTTGGTCACTCACCAGTAGCACCAGGATCTTTGGTCACTCACCAGGTAGCACCAGGATCCTTGGTCACCCCCCAGGTAACACCAGGAGCCGTGGTCACTCACCAGGTAACACCAGGATCCTTGGTCACTCACCAGGTAACACCAGGAGCCTTGGTCACTCACCAGGTAACACCAGGATCCTTGGTCACTCACCAGGTAACACCAGGATCCTTGGTCACTCACCAGGTAGCACCAGGATCCTTGGTCACTCACCAGGTAACACCAGGAGCCGTGGTCACTCACCAGGTAACACCAGGATCCTTGGTCACTCACCAGGTAACACCAGGATCCTTGGTCACTCACCAGGTAGCACCAGGATCCTTGGTCACTCACCAGGTAACACCAGGAGCAGTGGTCACTCACCAGGTAGCACCAGGATCCTTGGTCACTCACCAGGTAACACCAGGAGCCGTGGTCACTCACCAGTAGCACCAGGATCCTTGGTCACTCACCAGGTAACACCAGGAGCCGTGGTCACTCACCAGGTAGCACCAGGATCCTTGGTCACTCACCAGGTAGCACCAGGATCCTTGGTCACTCACCAGGTAACACCAGGATCCTTGGTCACTCACCAGGTAACACCAGGATCCTTGGTCACCCCCCAGGTAGCACCAGGATCCTTGGTCACTCACCAGGTAGCACCAGGATCCTTGGTCACTCACCAGGTAGCACCAGGATCCTTGGTCACTCACCAGGTAGCACCAGGATCCTTGGTCACCCCCCAGGTAGCAGCAGGATCCTTGGTCACTCCCCAGGTAGCACCAGGATCCTTGGTCACCCCCCAGGTAGCAGCAGGATCCTTGGTCACTCCCCAGGTAGCACCAGGATCCTTGGTCACTCCCCAGGTAGCACCAGGATCCTTGGTCACTCACCAGGTAGCACCAGGATCCTTGGTCACTCACCAGGTACCACCAGGATCCTTGGTCACCCCCAAGGTAGCAGCAGGATCCTTAGTCACTCCCCAGGTAGCACCAGGATCCTTGGTCACTCACCAGGTAGCACCAGGTTCCTTGGTCACTCACCAGGTAGCACCAGGATCCTTGGTCACCCCCAGGTAGCACCAGGATCCTTGGTCACTCCCTAGGTAGCACCAGGAGCCGTGGTCACTCACCAGGTAGCACGAGGATCCTTGGTCACTCACCAGGTAGCACCAGGATCCTTGGTCACTCACCAGGTAGCACCAGGATCTTTGGTCACTCACCAGGTAACACCAGGATCCTTGGTCACCCCCCCAGGTAGCACCAGGATCCTTGGTCACTCACCAGGTAGCACCAGGATCCTTGGTCACTCACCAGGTAGCACCAGGATCCTTGGTCACCCCCCAGGTAGCAGCAGGATCCTTGGTCACTCCCCAGGTAGCACCAGGATCCTTGGTCACCCCCCAGGTAGCAGCAGGATCCTTGGTCACTCCCCAGGTAGCACCAGGATCCTTGGTCACTCCCCAGGTAGCACCAGGATCCTTGGTCACTCACCAGGTAGCACCAGGATCCTTGGTCACTCACCAGGTACCACCAGGATCCTTGGTCACCCCCCAGGTAGCAGCAGGATCCTTAGTCACTCCCCAGGTAGCACCAGGATCCTTGGTCACTCACCAGGTAGCACCAGGTTCCTTGGTCACTCACCAGGTAGCACCAGGATCCTTGGTCACCCCCCAGGTAGCACCAGGATCCTTGGTCACTCCCTAGGTAGCACCAGGAGCCGTGGTCACTCACCAGGTAGCACGAGGATCCTTGGTCACTCACCAGGTAGCACCAGGATCCTTGGTCACTCACCAGGTAGCACCAGGATCTTTGGTCACTCACCAGGTAGCACCAGGATCTTTGATCACTCACCAGGTAGCACCAGGATCTTTGATCACTCACCAGGTAGCACCAGGATCCTTGGTCACTCACCAGGTAGCACCAGGATCCTTGGTCACTCACCAGGTAGCACCAGGATCTTTGGTCACTCACCAGGTAGCACCAGGATCTTTGATCACTCACCAGGTAGCACCAGGATCTTTGATCACTCACCAGGTAGCACCAGGATCCTTGGTCACTCCCCAGGTAGCACCAGGATCCTTGGTCACTCACCAGGTAGCACCAGGATCTTTGGTCACTCACCAGGTAGCACCAGGATCTTTGATCACTCACCAGGTAACACCAGGATCTTTGATCACTCACCAGGTAGCACCAGGATCCTTGGTCACTCCCCAGGTAGCACCAGGATCCTTGGTCACTCACCAGGTAGTGCCAGGATCTTTGGTCACTCACCAGGTAGTGCCAGGATCTTTGGTCACTCACCAGGTAGTGCCAGGATCTTTGGTCACTCACCAGGTAGTGCCAGGATCTTTGGTCACTCAACAGGTAGTGCCAGGATCTTTGGTCACTCACCAGGTAGCACCAGGATCTTTGATCACTCACCAGGTAGTGCCAGGATCTTTGGTCACTCACCAGGTAGCACCAGGATCCTTGGTCACTCACCAGGTAGCATCAGGATCTTTGGTCACTCACCAGGTAGCACCAGGATCCTTGATCACTCACCAGGTAGCACCAGGATCTTTGGTCACTCACCAGGTAGCACCAGGATCCTTGATCACTCACCAGGTAGCACCAGGATCCTTGGTCAATCACCAGGTAGCACCAGGATCTTTGGTCACTCACCAGGTAGCACCAGGATCCTTGATCACTCACCAGTAGCACCAGGATCCTTGGTCACTCACCAGGTAGCACCAGGATCTTTGATCACTCACCAGGTAGCACCAGGATCCTTGGTCACTCACCAGGTAGCACCAGGATCCTTGGTCACTCACCAGGTAGCACCAGGATCCTTGATCACTCACCAGGTAGCACCAGGATCTTTGGTCACTCACCAGGTAGCACCAGGATCCTTGATCACTCACCAGGTAGCACCAGGATCCTTGGTCAATCACCAGGTAGCACCAGGATCCTTGGTCACTCACCAGGTAGCATCAGGATCTTTGGTCACTCACCAGGTAGCACCAGGATCCTTGATCACTCACCAGGTAGCACCAGGATCTTTGGTCACTCACCAGGTAGCACCAGGATCCTTGATCACTCACCAGGTAGCACCAGGATCCTTGGTCAATCACCAGGTAGCACCAGGATCTTTGGTCACTCACCAGGTAGCACCAGGATCCTTGATCACTCACCAGTAGCACCAGGATCCTTGGTCACTCACCAGGTAGCACCAGGATCTTTGATCACTCACCAGGTAGCACCAGGATCCTTGGTCACTCACCAGGTAGCACCAGGATCCTTGGTCACTCACCAGGTAGCACCAGGATCCTTGGTCACTCACCAGGTAGCACCAGGATCCTTGGTCACTCACCAGGTAGCACCAGGATCTTTGGTCACTCACCAGGTAGCATCAGGATCTTTGGTCACTCACCAGGTAGCACCAGGATCCTTGGTCACTCACCAGGTAGTGCCAGGATCTTTGGTCAATCACCAGGTATCACCAGGATCCTTGATCACTCACCAGGTAGCACCAGGATCCTTGGTCACTCACCAGGTAGCACCAGGATCCTTGGTCACTCACCAGGTAGCACCAGGATCCTTGGTCACTCACCAGGTAGCACCAGGATCTTTGATCACTCACCAGGTAGTGCCAGGATCTTTGGTCAATCACCAGGTAGC
>NC_091373.1:17349390-17459390 GCF_038502225.1 Cherax quadricarinatus
AATTATATTCCTGTCGACCATGGACTTGCTTGATACTACTTTCTCAACTTTTTGAAAATCAATTGGATGGTTAAAATCTCTTACATGAATAAATAGAGCATTGGAATCTTGTCCAGTTCTAATGCTATATTTATGTTGTTTTAATCTTAGTTCGAGATTTTTACCAGTTTGACCGTAATAAACTTTATCGCAAATTTTACAAGGAATCTTATAGACACATCCATCAGCATTTTTGGGGGAATTCTTTATCAAAAGTTTTTTTACTGTATCAAGATTTTTGAATACAACTTTAATATTAAAAGTCTTAAGAAGAGAAGGCATATCAACCAAGTTTTACTGTTGAGTTTGAAGAAAATAACTCATTGCCTTTTCTAGATGTTTTAATTATTAAGGGTAATAATGAATTCAAATTTAAAATTTACAGAAAACCTACAAATAACTGTTCCTATGTCCACTATTATTCCTCGCATCAAGATAGAGTCAAACTGTCTGTTTTCTCATCAATGTTTTTGAGAGCTTTACAAATTTGTAGTCCTGAGTTCATAGATGATGAAATATCCAAAATTTATGAAATAGGTAATGATTTAAAATACCCAAGAAATGTAATTGATAAATCTTTTAAAGTTGCTAGAAATACTTTTTACAATCCAAAAAGGGACAACCAGCCTTATTCAACTAAAAATATGTTGGTTCTCCCTTACCATGAAAACTTGGTTGATATGCCTATATATATATATATATATATATATATATATATATATATATATATATATATATATATATATATATATATATATATATATATAATGGGTACCTACCCTCAAGGTATACTACGATACCCACACGGCGCATCAACTCACCATCTCGTTATAATGATGGATTCCCTCTCGTTATAATGATTCTGTCTCCTTATTATGACTCCCTTTTGTTATAATGATGGATTCCCTCTCGTTATAATGATTCTGTCTCCTTATTATGACTCCCTTTTGTTATAATGATGGATTCCCTCTCGTTATAACGATGACTCCCTGTCGTTATGATGATGGATTCCCTCTCGTTATAATGATGCCTCCCTTTCGTTATGATGATGAATTCCCTCTCGTTATAATGATGACTCGTTATAATGGAGTTTCCCTCATTATATTCAC
This sequence comes from Cherax quadricarinatus, assembly GCF_038502225.1. NCBI lineage: Eukaryota > Metazoa > Arthropoda > Malacostraca > Decapoda > Parastacidae > Cherax > Cherax quadricarinatus. The sequence continues at coordinate 17,350,539 of NC_091373.1, forward strand.
ATCGGGTAATGGTACCATAACATCTTTTACTCAACTTCAAAATGAAAACCAGCTTCTAAATCAGTGATTTTTTCCATTATTTTTTTAGTGGCACTCTTAAATGGGCAGCATTTTTCTCCTTCAGATTCTCCCCCCCCCCTCCATCTCCATGGCATATCTCCTCTATATATGCTCTTACTCTGGGTTCTTTGGTATATATATATATATAAATATATATATATATATATATATATATATATATATATATATATATATATATATATATATATATATATATATATATATATATATGACAGAATATTCTATATAATTTCTGGTATATCTCTTAAATATATCTGAATGAATTCTTGTGAACGAGACTCGAACCTCTGTCTTTAAGACTTTTCAGCGTCTTCCCTTCTTATATAAAAGGGATTACCAATAGACCTCTGGCTGCTGTCTTCAAGAAAGGTCTGAACACTTTTCTCACGTCAGTTCCTGATCAGCCTGACAGTGGTGCTTGTGTTAGACTTCGTGCGGCTAGCACCAATAGCCTGGGTAATCAGGTCATCCACTGGGAGGCCTGGTCTGGGACCGGGTAGCTGGGGGCGTTGCCCCCCGGAACTCTCACAAAATAGACACTTATCTCCTTGGTATAAATGACTCGGAATATTTAATATAGGTTCCCAAGTAACTATCAGTGGCGAGTGATTCCGTACGTGTATGGTTGGGTGTGTATTAATGGATACTATAGGTGTATAAAGCGCCTTATCATGTGTTGTATTATGCTGTATTATCAGTGCTATCGCGTGGGTGACCCGTTGTGATATCTGGCCTCCCCGATAACTCTCATTGTCTAAGATAACACCTTGGGTTATTTTTTTATGGTCTGTCCGCCAGCCTTATCATGAGTGGTGGGTTGCCGGGGTGGGGGGGGGGGAGATTACAACTGTTAGACTGTCCAGAGGACTTGTTAAACTGTCGATAGAAGTTATAAGACACTCCATAGATATTGTTACGGTCCATAGAAATTGTTAGTCTCCATAGTACTTGCTAGGGTCAACAGGTTATATTTTTAAATTTGAGGTAGACGTCTATAGGCATTGTTTGAGGGTTGGTACCCATGTCGTAGGTGACTTCTTTACAAGCTGACATGTGCATTATTATTACCATGGATTTTGTATAAGGATTATGTACAGGGATTATATAAGGTTTGATCCATCGGGTATTTAGGTCCCATTCCTTGGATCAAGATCCTTCTCCGGCATCAAGACACCCCTTTCCTCGAAGAGAGGGGAAATTGGAATCGGGGAGTACCATCTCCCTAACTCCCTTCAGAAAGCAAGACTTCGTTTATTTGTGTTGGGGAGTGAGGGAGGAATGGGAGTGGGGAGTTGGTAAAGAGGGAGAATAGAGGGAGTGTAGAAGGAGTGTAGGAGTGTGTTTGAGTTACAGAGGTGGGTTAATTATTGATGCGTGGGGAGGGGCTGAATATAGGGCTTAGTGGGGGTGGAGGCGGGAGGTTTAGGTTGTTGGGGGCGGGTGGACTGGGTTGGTGAGGGCGGGTGGATTAGGTGGGTTAGTAGGGTGGGAGTTTTTGATTAGGTACACTGATGCCTTTTACCCAACAAGTGAATACTTTCAGCAGGTACTCTAGGTACTGTTTTTGCACAAGACATAAATGAAATTATTTTTATTGTTTTATTAACACATCGGCCGATTCCCACCAAGGCAGGGTGGCCCGAAAAAGAAAAACTTTCATCATCATTCACTCCATCACTGTCTTGCCAGAAGGGTGCTTTACACTAGTTATAAAACTGCAACATTAACACCCCTCCTTCAGAGTGCCGGCGCTGTACTTCCCATCTCCAGGACTCAAGTCCGGCCTGCCGGTTTCCCTGAATCCCTTCATAAACATTGCCTTGCTTACACTCCAATAGCACGTAAAGTCCTAAAAACCATTTGTCTCCATTCACTCCTATCACGCTCACGCATGCTTGCTGGAAGTCCAAGCCCCTCGCACACAGAACCTCCTTTACCCCCTCCCTCAAACATCTCCTAGGCCGACCTCTACCCCGCCTTCCCTCCACTACAGATTTAATACACTCTGGATGTCATTCTATTTTGTTCTATCCCCTCTACGTGTCCGAACCACTTCAACCCCTCCTCAGCCCTCTGGATAACAGTTTTGGTAATCCCACACCTGCTAATTCTCTGCATTATATTTACACCACACATTGCCCTCAGACACATCTCCACTGCCTCCAGCCTTCTCTTTGTTACAACATTCACTACCCATGCTTCTCACCCATATAAGAGCGATGGTATAACTATACACTCATATATTCCCCTCTTTGTTTCCATGGACAAAGTTCTTTGTCTCCACAGACTCCTAAGTGCACCACTCATTTTTTCCCCTCGTCAATTCTTTGATTCACTTCATCTTTCATAGACCCATCTGCTGACACGTCCATTCTAGAAATAAAAAATGAATTCAGGTTAGGACGAAAATCATGGAAGACCAAGGCCACTTTTGACATGTTCCTTAGAGAGTTAGGTTAAAACTAGACAAGTCACCAGGTCCTGACCAGCTATTATTAATTGTTATATAGGAATGTAAGGAGGAACAAAGTAAAACATCAACTGGTTTCTTCTACACAGTACTACGGACAGGTATCGTAACGTATAAGTGAAAAATGGCAAACGTGATACCGGTTAATAAATCTGTAGATAGGTCCTTAGCTTCAAATTATAGATAAGTCAGCCAACTTCAGTTATAGGAATCAACAATTGCTGACAATATAAAGTCACTTTGAAAAATATGATTTTATGAATCAAAGGTGTGTTCTTGGCTTACAAACTTAATTCACTAAGATGTCTGAGGCAGTAGATCATGATAATCAGTACCATATTATATAGAGTTCAATAAGGCCTCCGAGACTGATGAAAGTAGCAGCACATGGTATAGGAGAGAATTATCTCCTGGGTCGAGGCATAGTCGACTCAGAGGCAAAAGAGAGTTAACATGAATGGGGAGAATCAGAGTGAGGCCTCGTTACAAGTTAAGTGGTGTTGCACAGGAAGTAGTGCTGGGCCTCTTATTGTTCACAATCTACATAAACGACACTGATGACAGAATAGCGACTTAAGCTAGTTTACCTATGACACTAAAACTGGCTGTCAAATATATTCTGTTGAGAAAACAGAAGAATTACAGAATGAAAAAGTGGGAGATGCAGTTTATTATGACGAAATGTAAGGTTCCAATCCTGGGTAAAAATCATAACTATGACACCTGCAAGTAATCAATGTAGATCTCAATCAAACTGAAAGCGAAAACGATTTAGTAGTAGATAACAGTACATAAATGTTCACAATGAAGCTAATAGAATTTCTGGCTTCATATTAAGAAATATAAATAGTGGAAGTCCTCAGGTTATTCTTCAACTTGGTATATCCTTGGTAAGGCCTCATTTAAAGTATGCTGCGCAGTTCTGGACATAAATGAGCTGTAAAACACGCAGAGAAAGATGAAGTTGATTCCCTATGTCAGAAACATTTTTTACTAAGATAGGCTAAAGGCGCTTAATTTACACTCTTTGAAGCGATGTACAATTAGAGAATATGTGCTGTAAATATCCAAGACACAACTCACAGCAGTTTAGATTTAGAAAGGATATATGAAAGTACTGGTTTGTAGATGAGTGGAACAAACTACCAGGGAGTGTCAGTGAAGCAAGAATCATTTATTGCTGTAAAACTAGACTGGACGGTTACATGAGTGGTCGTGAGGTAGCCTGTCTAGCACGGGCCAGTAAGCCTACTACACCGTTCCTCTATTCTTATGTTCTTACACAGGATATACTTGCTTTCTCCCTCTCCCTCCCTCTCTCCCACCTACTTCCTCATAATTAAGAGTTTCTACATTATTAAAAGGCTGAGTGTTATAGTGAGTTGTTAAGGTCTGTTGTGTCCTGCCCTCAGGTACTAATGAGTTGTGTTGTGTCCTGCCTTCAGGTACTAATGAGTTGTGTTGTGTCCTGCCTTCAGGTACTAATGAGTTGTGTTGTGTCCTGCCTTCAGGTACTAATGAGTTGTGTTGTGTCCTGCCTTCAGGTACTAATGAGTTGTGTCCTGCCCTCAGGTACTAATGAGTTGTGTCCAGCCTTCGTACTAATGAGTTGTTGTGTCCAGTCCGGTCCTCGGTTACTAATGAGTTAAGGTGTGTTGTGTCTGGTAATCAAGTGCTCACAATAATTTATACTCACAATACCACAGCTTCTATCACATGCAACTGAGAATTGAAATTGACTACTTTATGAAGTCCGTGGACAGTATCTTGATGGGGGTGAGGGAGGGGGGAAGGGGTAGATTATGGGAGGGGGTAGTAAGGAGATTGAAGGGAAGGGAGGATCTGTTGGGGGAGGTTTGTGAAGAAAGGAGGGGAGGCTTTGTTAGGGGGAGGTTTGTGAAGGAAGGAGGGGAGGCTTTGTTAGGGGGAGGTTTGTGAAGGAAGGAGGGGAGGCTTTGTTAGGGGGAGGTTTGTGAAGGAAGGAGGGGAGGCTTTGTTAGGGGGAGGTTTGTGAAGGAAGGAGGGGCGGCTTTGTTAGGGGGAGGTTTGTGAAGGAAGGAGGGGAGGCTTTGTTAGGGGGAGGTTTGTGAAGGAAGGAGGGGAGGCTTTGTTAGGGGGAGGTTTGTGAAGGAAGGAGGGGAGGCTTTGTTAGGGGGAGGTTTGTGAAGGAAGGAGGGGAGGCTTTGTTAGGGGGAGGTTTGTGAAGGAAGGAGGGGAGGCTTTGTTAGGGGGAGGTTTGTGAAGGAAGGATGGGAGGATCTGTTGGGGGTGGTTGTGAAGGAAGGATGGGAGGATCTGTTGGAGGTGGTTGTGAAGGAAGGATGGGAGGATCTGTTGGAGGTGGTTGTGAAGGAAGGATGGGAGGATCTGTTGGAGGTGGTTGTGAAGGAAGGATGGGAGGATCTGTTGGAGGTGGTTGTGAAGGAAGGATGGGAGGATCTGTTGGAGGTGGTTGTGAAGGAAGGAGGGTTGAGAGTGGGAGGGACTTGAGAGTTGATGGTAGAGAGTAAGGGGTGGAGGTAGTTTCAATGATGGATGTTGGGTGGCATCTGCACTGTGTGCAACATTCACCCCACAAAGTATAAATGTCAGTATCAATGTTGAATGTGGTAATCCTGAGTCTCTCATCAAATTATCATTTGTACGACACATGAACCTTCCCTCCTGCCTTGGTACTGCCTCCCTCCTGCCTTGGTACTGCCTCCCTCCTGCCTTGGTACTGCCTCCCTCCTGCCTTGGTACTGCCTCCCTCCTGCCTTGGTACTGCCTCCCTCCTGCCTTGGTACTGCCTCCCTCCTGCCTTGGTACTGCCTCCCTCCTGCCTTGGTACTGCCTCCCTCCTGCCTGGGTACTGCATCCCTTCTGCCTTGGTACTGCCTCCCTCCTGCCTTGGTACTGCCTCCCTCCTGCCTTAGTACTGCCTTCCTCCCGCCTTGGTACTGCCCCCGTGCTGCCTTGGTACTGCCTTCCTCCCGCCTTGGTACTGCCCCCCTGCTGCCTTGGTACTGCCTTCCTCCTGCCTCGGTACTGCCTTCCTCCTGCCTTGGTACTGCTCCTCTGCTGCCTTGGTACTGCCTTCCTCCCGCCTTGGTACTGCCTTCCTCCCGCCTTGGTACTGCCTTCCTCCTGCCTCGGTACTGCCTTCCTCCTGCCTTGGTACTGCCTCCCTCCTGCCTTGGTACTGCCTTCCTCCTGCCTTGGTACTGCCTTCCTCTTGCCTCGGTATTGCCTTCCTCCTGCCTTGGTACTGCCTTCCTCCTGCCTTGGTACTGCCTTCCTCCTGCCTTGGTACTGCCTTCCTCCTGCCTTGGTACTGCCTCCCTCCTGCCTTAGTACTGCCTTCCTCCTGCCTCGGTACTGCCTCCCTCCTGCCTTGGTACTGCGTTCCTCCTGCCTCGGTATTGCCTTCCTCCCGCCTTGGTACTGCCTTCCTCCTGCCTTGGTACTGCCTTCCTCCTGCCTTAGTACTGCCTTCCTCCTGCCTTAGTACTGCCTTCCTCCTGCCTTGGTACTGCCTTCCTCCTGCCTTGGTACTGCCTTCCTCCTGCCTTAGTACTGCCTTCCTCCTGCCTTAGTACTGCCTTCCTCCTGCCTTGGTACTGCCTTCCTCCTGCCTTAGTACTGCCTTCCTCCTGCCTTGGTACTGCCTCCCTCCTGCCTTGGTACTGCCTTCCTCCCGCCTTGGTACTGCCCCCCTGCTGCCTTGGTACTGCCATCCTCCTGCCTCGGTACTGCCTTCCTCCTGCCTTGGTACTGCTCCCCTGCTGCCTTGGTACTGCCTTCCTCCTGCGTTGGTACTGCCTTCCTCCTGCGTTGGTACTGCCTTCCTCCTGCCTTGGCACTGCCTTCCTCCTGCCTCGGTACTGCCTTCCTCTTGCCTTAGTACTGCCTTCCTCCTGCCTTGGTACTGCCTTCCTCCTGCCTTGGTACTGCCTTCCTCCCGCCTTGGTACTGCCTTCCTCCTGCCTTGGTACTGCCTTCCTCCCGCCTTGGTACTGCCTTTCTCCTGCCTTGGTACTGCCTTCCTCCTGCCTTGGTACTGCCTTCCTCCTGCCTTAGTACTGCCTTCCTCCTGCCTTGGTACTGCCTTCCTCCTGCCTTGGTACTGCCTTCCTCCTGCCTTGGTACTGCCTTCCTCCTGCCTTGGTACTGCCTTCCTCCTGCCTTGGTACTGCCTTCCTCCTGCCTTGGTACTGCCTTCCTCCTGCCTTGGCACTGCCTTCCTCCTGCCTTGGTACTGCCCCCCTGCTGCCTCGGTACTGCCTCCCTCCTGCCTCGGTACTGCCTCCCTCCTGCCTTGGTACTGCCTCCCTCCTGCCTTGGTACTGCCTTCCTCCTGCCTTGGTACTGCCTTCCTCTTGCCTCGGTATTGCCTTCCTCCCGCCTTGGTACTGCCTTCCTCCTGCCTTAGTACTGCCTTCCTCCTGCCTTGGTACTGCCTTCCTCCTGCCTTGGTACTGCCTTCCTCCTGCCTTGGTACTGCCTCCCTCCTGCCTCGGTACTGCCTTCCTCCTGCCTCGGTACTGCCTCCCTCCTGCCTTGGTACTGCCTTCCTCCTGCCTCGGTATTGCCTTCCTCCCGCCTTGGTACTGCCTTCCTCCTGCCTTGGTACTGCCTTCCTCCTGCCTTAGTACTGCCTTCCTCCTGCCTTAGTACTGCCTTCCTCCTGCCTTGGTACTGCCTTCCTCCTGCCTTGGTACTGCCTTCCTCCTGCCTTAGTACTGCCTTCCTCCTGCCTTGGTACTGCCTTCCTCCTGCCTTGGTACTGCCTTCCTCCTGCCTTGGTACTGCCTTCCTCCTGCCTTGGTACTGCCTTCCTCCTACCTTGGTACTGCCTTCCTCCTGCCTTGGTACTGCCTTCCTCCTGCCTTGGCACTGCCTTCCTCCTGCCTTGGTACTGCCCCCCTGCTGCCTCGGTACTGCCTCCCTCCTGCCTCGGTACTGCCTCCCTCCTGCCTTGGTACTGCCTCCCTCCTGCCTTGGTACTGCCTTCCTCCTGCCTTGGTACTGCCTTCCTCTTGCCTCGGTATTGCCTTCCTCCCGCCTTGGTACTGCCTTCCTCCTGCCTTAGTACTGCCTTCCTCCTGCCTTGGTACTGCCTTCCTCCTGCCTTGGTACTGCCTTCCTCCTGCCTTGGTACTGCCTCCCTCCTGCCTCGGTACTGCCTTCCTCCTGCCTCGGTACTGCCTCCCTCCTGCCTTGGTACTGCCTTCCTCCTGCCTCGGTATTGCCTTCCTCCCGCCTTGGTACTGCCTTCCTCCTGCCTTGGTACTGCCTTCCTCCTGCCTTAGTACTGCCTTCCTCCTGCCTTAGTACTGCCTTCCTCCTGCCTTGGTACTGCCTTCCTCCTGCCTTGGTACTGCCTTCCTCCTGCCTTAGTACTGCCTTCCTCCTGCCTTAGTACTGCCTTCCTCCTGCCTTAGTACTGCCTTCCTCCTGCCTTGGTACTGCCTTCCTCCTGCCTTAGTACTGCCTTCCTCCTGCCTTAGTACTGCCTTCCTCCTGCCTTAGTACTGCCTTCCTCCTGCCTTGGTACTGCCTTCCTCCTGCCTTAGTACTGCCTTCCTCCTGCCTTAGTACTGCCTTCCTCCTGCCTTGGTACTGCCTTCCTCCTGCCTTGGTACTGCCTTCCTCCTGCCTTGGTATTGCCTTCCTCCCGCCTTGGTACTGCCTTCCTCCTGCCTTGGTACTGCCTTCCTCCTGCCTTGGTACTGCCTTCCTCCTGCCTTGGTACTGCCTTCCTCCTGCCTTAGTACTGCCTTCCTCCTGCCTTGGTACTGCCTTCCTCCTGCCTTGGTACTGCCTTCCTCCTGCCTTAGTACTGCCTTCCTCCTGCCTTAGTACTGCCTTCCTCCTGCCTTAGTACTGCCTTCCTCCCGCCTTGGTACTGCCTTCCTCCTGCCTTAGTACTGCCTTCCTCCCGCCTTGGTACTGCCTTCCTCCTGCCTTAGTACTGCCTTCCTCCCGCCTTGGTACTGCCTTACTCCTGCCTTAGTACTGCCTTCCTCCTGCCTTGGTACTGCCTTCCTCCCGCCTTGGTACTGCCTTCCTCCTGCCTTGGTACTGCCTCCCTCCTGCCTTGGTACTGCCTTCCTCCTGCCTTAGTACTGCCTTCCTCCTGCCTTGATACTGCCTTCCTCCTGCCTTAGTACTGCCTTCCTCCTGCCTTAGTACTGCCTTCCTCCTGCCTTAGTACTGCCTTCCTCCTGCCTTAGTACTGCCTTCCTCCCGCCTTGGTACTGCCTTCCTCCTGCCTTAGTACTGCCTTCCTCCCGCCTTGGTACTGCCTTCCTCCTGCCTTGGTACTGCCTCCCTCCTGCCTTGGTACTGCCTTCCTCCTGCCTTAGTACTGCCTTCCTCCTGCCTTGATACTGCCTTCCTCCTGCCTTAGTACTGCCTTCCTCCTGCCTTAGTACTGCCTTCCTCCTGCCTTAGTACTGCCTTCCTCCTGCCTTAGTACTGCCTTCCTCCTGCCTTAGTACTGCCTTCCTCCTGCCTTAGTACTGCCTTCCTCCCGCCTTGGTACTGCCTTCCTCCTGCCTTAGTACTGCCTTCCTCCTGCCTTGATACTGCCTTCCTCCTGCCTTAGTACTGCCTTCCTCCTGCCTTAGTACTGCCTTCCTCCTGCCTTAGTACTGCCTTCCTCCTGCCTTAGTACTGCCTTCCTCCTGCCTTAGTACTGCCTTCCTCCTGCCTTAGTACTGCCTTCCTCCTGCCTTGGTACTGCCTTCCTCCTGCCTTGGTACTGCCTTCCTCCTGCCTTGGTATTGCCTTCCTCCCGCCTTAGTACTGCCTTCCTCCTGCCTTGATACTGCCTTCCTCCTGCCTTAGTACTGCCTTCCTCCTGCCTTAGTACTGCCTTCCTCCTGCCTTAGTACTGCCTTCCTCCTGCCTTAGTACTGCCTTCCTCCCGCCTTGGTACTGCCTTCCTCCTGCCTTAGTACTGCCTTCCTCCCGCCTTGGTACTGCCTTCCTCCTGCCTTGGTACTGCCTCCCTCCTGCCTTGGTACTGCCTTCCTCCTGCCTTAGTACTGCCTTCCTCCTGCCTTGATACTGCCTTCCTCCTGCCTTAGTACTGCCTTCCTCCTGCCTTAGTACTGCCTTCCTCCTGCCTTAGTACTGCCTTCCTCCTGCCTTAGTACTGCCTTCCTCCCGCCTTGGTACTGCCTTCCTCCTGCCTTAGTACTGCCTTCCTCCCGCCTTGGTACTGCCTTCCTCCTGCCTTAGTACTGCCTTCCTCCTGCCTTGGTACTGCCTTTCTCCTGCCTTAGTACTGCCTTCCTCCTGCCTTGGTACTGCCTTCCTCCCGCCTTGGTACTGCCTTCCTCCTGCCTTGGTACTGCCTCCCTCCTGCCTTGGTACTGCCTTCCTCCCGCCTTGGTACTGCCTTCCTCCTGCCTTAGTACTGCCTTCCTCCTGCCTTAGTACTGCCTTCCTCCCGCCTTGGTACTGCCTTCCTCCTGCCTTAGTACTGCCTTCCTCCTGCCTTGGTACTGCCTTTCTCCTGCCTTAGTACTGCCTTCCTCCTGCCTTGGTACTGCCTTCCTCCCGCCGTCGTACTGCCTTCCTCCTGCCTTGGTACTGCCTCCCTCCTGCCTTGGTACTGCCTTCCTCCCGCCTTGGTACTGCCTTCCTCCTGCCTTGGTACTGCCTCCCTCCTGCCTTGGTACTGCCTTCCTCCTGCCTTAGTACTGCCTTCCTCCTGCCTTGGTACTGCCTTCCTCCTGCCTTAGTACTGCCTTCCTCCTGCCTTAGTACTGCCTTCCTCCCGCCTTGGTACTGCCTTCCTCCTGCCTTAGTACTGCCTTCCTCCCGCCTTGGTACTGCCTTCCTCCTGCCTTAGTACTGCCTTCCTCCTGCCTTAGTACTGCCTTCCTCCTGCCTTAGTACTGCCTTCCTCCCGCCTTGGTACTGCCTTCCTCCTGCCTTAGTACTGCCTTCCTCCCGCCTTGGTACTGCCTTCCTCCTGCCTTAGTACTGCCTTCCTCCTGCCTTGGTACTGCCTTTCTCCTGCCTTAGTACTGCCTTCCTCCTGCCTTGGTACTGCCTTCCTCCCGCCTTGGTACTGCCTTCCTCCTGCCTTGGTACTGCCTCCCTCCTGCCTTGGTACTGCCTTCCTCCCGCCTTGGTACTGCCTTCCTCCTGCCTTAGTACTGCCTCCCTCCTGCCTTAGTACTGCCTTCCTCCTGCCTTAGTACTGCCTTCCTCCTGCCTTAGTACTGCCTTCCTCCTGCCTTAGTACTGCCTTCCTCCTGCCTTAGTACTGCCTTCCTCCCGCCTTGGTACTGCCTTCCTCCTGCCTTAGTACTGCCTTCCTCCCGCCTTGGTACTGCCTTCCTCCTGCCTTAGTACTGCCTTCCTCCTGCCTTAGTACTGCCTTCCTCCTGCCTTAGTACTGCCTTCCTCCCGCCTTGGTACTGCCTTCCTCCTGCCTTAGTACTGCCTTCCTCCCGCCTTGGTACTGCCTTCCTCCTGCCTTAGTACTGCCTTCCTCCTGCCTTGGTACTGCCTTTCTCCTGCCTTAGTACTGCCTTCCTCCTGCCTTGGTACTGCCTTCCTCCCGCCTTGGTACTGCCTTCCTCCTGCCTTGGTACTGCCTCCCTCCTGCCTTGGTACTGCCTTCCTCCTGCCTTAGTACTGCCTTCCTCCTGCCTTGATACTCCCTACGTACTTTCCTACCAACATACTCCCTCTTACCTATCTTTCTATCTACCCGCCTACCACCTTCCCTGCCTCCCTCCCTCTGCCTACTCACTGCCTACCACCTTCCCTGCCTCCCTCCCTCTGCCTACTCACTGCCTACCACCTTCCCTGCCTCCCTCCCTCTGCCTACTCACTGCCTACCACCTTCCCTGCCTCCCTCCCTCTGCCTACTCACTGCCTACCACCTTCCCTGCCTCCCTCCCTCTGCCTACTCACTGCCTACCACCTTCCCTGCCTCCCTCCCTCTGCCTACTCACTGCCTACCTACCTACCTTCTTGCCTTACTTCTTTTTCTCTGTCTCCTTCCTCTCCTCTCGTTTCTTACTCTTCCTCTCTTTCCTCTCTACCTTAACAGTGTAATCATTGTAAAACAGTTATCATTGTAACAGGGTTATTGTAACAATGTAAACACTGTAACAGTGTTATCATTGTAACGGTGTTATCACTATAACAGTGTTATCAGCGTGTTATTGTAACGGTGTTATTGTAATGATATCATTGTAATGGTGTTATCATTGTAACGGTGTTATTGTAATGATATCATTGTAATGGTGTTATCATTGTAACGGTGTTATTGTAATAATATCATTGTAATGGTGTTATCATTGTAACGGTGTTATTGTAATAATATCATTGTAATGGTGTTATCATTGTAACGGTGTTATTGTAATGATATCATTGTAATGGTGTTATCATTGTAACGGTGTTATTGTAATGATATCATTGTAATGGTGTTATCATTGTAACGGTGGAAACGTAGATAATATTTCCTTCTGATGTCCCTGTTCGCCTAGCGGTAAGTAGGTACCTGGGTGTTAGTTGACTGGTGTGGGTGGCATCCTGGGTGTTAGTTGACTGGTGTGGGTGGCATCCTGGGTGTTAGTTGACTGGTGTGGGTGGCATCCTGGGTGTTAGTTGACTGGTGTGGGTGGCATCCTGGGTGTTAGTTGACTGGTGTGGGTGGCATCCTGGGTGTTAGTTGACTGGTGTGGGTGGCATCCTGGTTGCTGGGCTTTTTAATAAGCTGAGGTAAGATAACAGCTGAGGTAAGATAACAGCTGAGGTAAGATAACAGCTGAGGTAAGATAACAGCTGAGGTAAGATAACAGCTGAGGTAAGATAACAGCTGAGGTAAGATAACAGCTTTTATAATGTGAAATTGATTTGTGTTAATAAAAAAGGTGTTATTGCTTTTGTAACAGTGATATCATCGTAACAGTTATCGCTGTCATTGTAGCGGTGTTATCATTGTAACTTATCTGTGGCGGTGATTGTGGTGTGGGGAGATATAGGGTGGTAGAGGGGTACTTATCTCTCTACCATAGATCATAGTACACTGAGTGGAGGATCTTAGGTGTGTGTGTGTGTGTGTGTGTGTACTCACCTAGTTGAGGTTGCGGGGGTCGAGTCCGAGCTCCTGGCCCCGCCTCTTCACTGATCGCTACTAGGTCACTCTCCCTGAGCCGTGAGCTTTATCATACCTCTGCTTAAAGCTATGTATGGATCCTGCCTCTACTACATCGCTTCCCAAACTATTCCACTTACTGACTACTCTGTGGCTGAAGAAATACTTCCTAACATCCCTGTGATTCATCTGTGTCTTCAACTTCCAACTGTGTCCCCTTGTTACTGTGTCCAGTCTCTGGAACATCCTGTCTTTGTCCACCTTGTCAATTCCTCTCAGTATTTTGTATGTCGTTATCATGTCCCCCCTATCTCTCCTGTCCTCCAGTGTCGTCAGGTTGATTTCCCTTAACCTCTCCTGGTAGGACATACCTCTTAGCTCTGGGACTAGTCTTGTTGCAAACCTTTGCACTTTCTCTAGTTTCTTCACGTGCTTGGCTAGGTGTGGGTTCCAAACTGGTGCCGCATACTCCAATATGGGCCTAACATACACGGTGTACAGGGTCCTGAATGATTCCTTATTAAGATGTCGGAATGCTGTTCTGAGGTTTGCTAGGCGCCCATATGCTGTAGCAGTTATTTGGTTGATGTGCGCTTCAGGAGATGTGCCTGGTGTTATACTCACCCCAAGATCTTTTTCCTTGAGTGAGGTTTGTAGTCTCTGACCCCCTAGTCTGTACTCCGTCTGCGGCCTTCTTTGCCCTTCCCCAATCTTCATGACTTTGCACTTGGTGGGATTGAACTCCAGGAGCCAATTGCTGGACCAGGTCTGCAGCCTGTCCAGATCGCTTTGTAGTTCTGCCTGGTCTTCGATCGAGTGAATTCTTCTCATCAACTTCACGTCATCTGTGTGTGTGCGCGTGTGTGTGCGTGTGTGTGTGCGTGTGCGTGTGTGTGTTTGTGTGTTTGTGTGTTTGTGTGTGTGTGCGCGCGTGTGCGCGTGTACTCACCTAGTTGAGGTTGCGGGGGTCGAGTCCGAGCTCCTGGCTCTTGTGTGTGTGTGTGTGTGTGCGTGTGTGTGTGTGTGTGTGTGTGTGTGTGTGTGTGTGTGTGTGTGTCTGCGTGCGTGTAATAACGTTTGTCCTTCAAAATTCATTATTTTTTAGTGTACTAGAGAGTATACTTATATATATATATATATATATATATATATATATATATATATATATATATATATATATATATATATATATATATATATATATATGAATGTGATATAAATTCTTATTTTTTTCCCTGACAGGCGAAGCTGCTGGAGTCGTCTCATCACTGGATGGGGACGTCAATGGCTGGTAAGTGGTACCCATGGTCTCCCCGACACACCCTTCACAGCTACCCCCACACACATTTCTAAGGGGGATGCGTTAAACCCTTAGGGGGTCATACTGCGCTTCACGAATAAGAGGTAAAAGGGTTTGATAAGAGAAACGTTAGTGTACTGTCAGCTACTATGATGAGTCTTTCTAGCAGTATGTAGGTACCTCCCTTAAAGGGAGAGTCTAGCAGTATGCAGGTACCTCCCTTAAAGGGAGAGTCTAGCAGTATGCAGGTACCTCCCTTAAAGGGAGAGTCTAGCAGTATGCAGGTACCTCCCTTAAAGGGAGAGTCTAGCAGTATGTAGGTCCCTCCCTTAAAGGGAGAGTCTAGCAGTATGCAGGTACCTCCCTTAAAGGGAGAGTCTAGCAGTATGCAGGTACCTCCCTTAAAGGGAGAGTCTAGCAGTATGCAGGTACCTCCCTTAAAGGGAGAGTCTAGCAGTATGCAGGTACCTCCCTTAAAGGGAGAGTCTAGCAGTATGCAGGTACCTCCCTTAAAGGGAGAGTCTAGCAGTATGCAGGTACCTCTCTTAAAGGGAGAGTCTAGCAGTATGCAGGTACCTCCCTTAAAGGGAGAGTCTAGCAGTATGCAGGTACCTCCCTTAAAGGGAGAGTCTAGCAGTATGCAGGTACCTCCCTTAAAGGGAGAGTCGAGCAGTATGCAGGTACCTCCCTTAAAGGGAGAGTATAGCAGTATGCAGGTACCTCTCTTAAAGGGAGAGTCTAGCAGTATGCAGGTACCTCCCTTAAAGGGAGAGTATAGCAGTATGCAGGTACCTCTCTTAAAGGGAGAGTCTAGCAGTATGCAGGTACCTCCCTTAAAGGGAGAGTATAGCAGTATGCAGGTACCTCTCTTAAAGGGAGAGTCTAGCAGTATGCAGGTACCTCCCTTAAAGGGAGAGTATAGCAGTATGCAGGTACCTCTCTTAAAGGGAGAGTCTAGCAGTATGAAGGTACCTCTCTTAAAGGGAGAGTCTAGCAGTATGAAGGTACCTCCCTTAAAGGGAGAGTCTAGCAGTATGAAGGTACCTCTCTTAAAGGGAGAGTATAGCAGTATGCAGGTACCTCTCTTAAAGGGAGAGTCTAGCAGTATGCAGGTACCTCCCTTAAAGGGAGAGTCTAGCAGTATGCAGGTACCTCCCTTAAAGGGAGAGTCTAGCAGTATGCAGGTACCTCCCTTAAAGGGAGAGTCTAGCAGTATGCAGGTACCTCCCTTAAAGGGAGAGTCTAGCAGTATGCAGGTACCTCCCTTAAAGGGAGAGTCTAGCAGTATGCAGGTACCTCCCTTAAAGGGAGAGTCTAGCAGTATGCAGGTACCTCCCTTAAAGGGAGAGTCTAGCAGTATGCAGGTACCTCCCTTAAAGGGAGAGTCTAGCAGTATGCAGGTACCTCCCTTAAAGGGAGAGTCTAGCAGTATGCAGGTACCTCCCTTAAAGGGAGAGTCTAGCAGTATGCAGGTACCTCCCTTAAAGGGAGAGTCTAGCAGTATGCAGGTACCTCCCTTAAAGGGAGAGTCTAGCAGTATGCAGGTACCTCCCTTAAAGGGAGAGTCTAGCAGTATGCAGGTACCTCCCTTAAAGGGAGAGTCTAGCAGTATGCAGGTACCTCCCTTAAAGGGAGAGTCTAGCAGTATGCAGGTACCTCCCTTAAAGGGAGAATCTAGCAGTATGCAGGTACCTCCCTTAAAGGGAGAGTCTAGCAGTATGCAGGTACCTCTCTTAAAGGGAGAGTCTAGCAGTATGCAGGTACCTCTCTTAAAGGGAGAGTCTAGCAGTATGCAGGTACTTCTCTTAAAGGGAGAGTCTAGCAGTATGCAGGTACCTCTCTTAAAGGGAAAGTATAGCAGTATGCAGGTACCTCTCTAAAAGGGAGTCTAGCAGTATGCAGGTACCTCTCTTAAAGGGAGAGTCTAGCAGTATGCAGGTACATCTCTTAAAGGGAGAGTTTAGCAGTATGCAGGTACCTCCCTTAAAGGGAGAGTCTAGCAGTATGCAGGTACCTCTCTAAAAGGGAGAGTCTAGCAGTATGCAGGTACCTCTCTTAAAGGGAGAGTTTAGCAGTATGCAGGTACCTCTCTTAAAGGGAGAGTCTAGCAGTATGCAGGTACCTCTCTTAAAGGGAGAGTCTAGCAGTATGCAGGTACCTCTCTTAAAGGGAGAGTCTAGCAGTATGCAGGTACATGTCTTAAAGGGAGAGTCTAGCAGTATGCAGGTACCTCTCTTAAAGGGAGAGTCTAGCAGTATGCAGGTACTTCTCTTAAAGGGAGAGTCTAGCAGTATGCAGGTACTTCTCTTAAAGGGAGAGTCTAGCAGTATGCAGGTACCTCTCTTAAAGGGAGAGTCTAGCAGTATGCAGGTACCTCTCTTAAAGGGAGAGTCTAGCAGTATGCAGGTACCTCTCTTAAAGGGAGAGTCTAGCAGTATGCAGGTACCTCTCTTAAAGGGAGAGTCTAGCAGTATGCAGGTACCTCTCTTAAAGGGAGAGTCTAGCAGTATGCAGGTACCTCTCTTAAAGGGAGAGTCTAGCAGTATGCAGGTACCTCTCTTAAAGGGAGAGTCTAGCAGTATGCAGGTACCTCCCTTAAAGGGAGAGTCTAGCAGTATGCAGGTACCTCTCTAAAAGGGAGAGTCTAGCAGTATGCAGGTACCTCTCTTAAAGGGAGAGTTTAGCAGTATGCAGGTACCTCTCTTAAAGGGAGAGTCTAGCAGTATGCAGGTACCTCTCTTAAATGGAGAGTCTAGCAGTATGCAGGTACCTCTCTTAAAGGGAGAGTCTAGCAGTATTCAGGTACCTCTCTTAAAGGGAGAGTCTAGCAGTATTCAGGTACCTCTCTTAAAGGGAGAGTCTAGCAGTATGCAGGTACCTCTCTTAAATGGAGAGTCTAGCAGTATGCAGGTACCTCTCTTAAAGGGAGAGTCTAGCAGTATACAGGTACCTCTCTTAAAGGGAGAGTCTAGCAGTATGCAGGTACCTCTCTTAAAGGGAGAGTCTAGCAGTATTCAGGTACCTCTCTTAAAGGGAGAGTCTAGCAGTATGCAGGTACCTCTCTTAAAGGGAGAGTCTAGCAGTACGCAGGTACCTCTCTTAAAGGGAGAGTCTAGCAGTATTCAGATACCTCTCTTAAAGGGAGAGTCTAGCAGTATTTAGATACCTCTCTTAAAGGGAGAGTCTAGCAGTATGCAGGTACCTCCCTTAAAGGGAGAGTTTAGCAATATGCAGGTACCTCCCTTAAAGGGAGAGTTTAGCAGTATGCAGGTACCTCCCTTAAAGGGAGGGTCTAGCAGTATGCGGGTACCTCCCTTAAAGGGAGAGTTTAGCAATATGCAGGTACCTCCCTTAAAGGGAGAGTTTAGCAATATGCAGATACCTCCCTTAAAGGGAGAGTTTAGCAGTACGCAGGTACCTCCCTTAAAGGGAGAGTCTAGCAGTATGCAGGTACCTCCCTTACAGGGAGAGTCTAGCAGTATGCAGGTACCTCCCTATAAGGGCGAGTCTAGCAGTATGCAGGTACCTCCCTTAAAGGGAGAGTCTAGGAGTACGCAGGTACCTCCCTTAAAGGGAGACTTTAGCAATATGCAGGTACCTCCCTTAAAGGGAGAGTATAGCAGTATGCGGGTACCTCTCTTAAAGTTAGAGTCGAGCAATACGCAGGTACCTCTCTTAAAGGGAGAGTCTAGCAGTATGCAGGTACCTCCCTTAAAGGGAGAGTCTAGCAGTAGGCAGGTACCTCTCTTAAAGGGAGAGTCTAGAAGTACGCAGGTACCTCCCTTAAAGGGAGAGTTTAGCAATATGCAGGTACCTCCCTTAAAGGGAGAGTTTAGCAGTATGCAGGTACCTCCCTTAAAGGGAGGGTCTAGCAGTATGCGGGTACCTCCCTTAAAGGGAGAGTTTAGCAATATGCAGGTACCTCCCTTAAAGGGAGAGTTTAGCAATATGCAGATACCTCCCTTAAAGGGAGAGTTTAGCAGTACGCAGGTACCTCCCTTAAAGGGAGAGTTTAGCAGTATGCAGGCACCTCCCTTAAAGGGAGAGTCTAGCAGTACGCAGGTACCTCCCTTAAAGGGAGAGTCTAGCAGTACGCAGGTACCTCCCTTAAAGGGAGAGTTTAGCAATATGCAGGTACCTCCCTTAAAGGGAGAGTCTAGCAGTATGCAGGTACCTGTCTTAAAGGGAGAGTCTAGCAGTATGCAGGTACCTGTCTTAAAGGGAGAGTCTAGCAGTATGCAGGTACCTCTCTTAAAGGGAGAGTCTAGCAGTATGCAGGTACCTCTCTTAAAGGGAGAGTCTAGCAGTATGCAGGTACCTCTCTTAAAGGGAGAGTCTAGCAGTATGCAGGTACCTGTCTTAAAGGGAGAGTCTAGCAGTATGCAGGTACCTCCCTTCAAGGGAGAGTCGAGCAGTATGCAGGTACCTCCCTTCAAGGGAGAGTCGAGCAGTATGCAGGTACCTCCCTTCAAGGGAGAGTCGAGCAGTATGCAGGTACCTCCCTTAAAGGGAGAGTCGAGCAGTATGCAGGTACCTCCCTTAAAGGGAGAGTCGAGCAGTATGCAGGTACCTCCCTTAAAGGGAGAGTCGAGCAGTATGCAGGTACCTCCCTTAAAGGGAGAGTCGAGCAGTATGCAGGTACCTCCCTTAAAGGGAGAGTCGAGCAGTACGCAGGTACCTGTCTTAAAGGGAGAGTCGAGCAGTATGCAGGTACCTCCTTCAAGGAGAGACGTAACAAAACCACCAGTCGTCCTGATGGCCCTGTGTTCCTCTCTCTGATTGGTTTACCAGTACAACATTGGCCAATCAGAAATGTTCATTCACAGTGAGAGGCAACTGGAGAGAATCTTGTGGAGGAAATAGTTAAGGATTTCAAAAGTAATTGTAACTTGTATTTTAAAATTTAAGATCATTGTTGTCTTGAGTGTATTAATAATGTTCGTCTGTAAGTTTAGGTACAGGTTCACGTAAGTGCAATTATCATGCATAGTGTAAATTATGACTCACTAAATCGTAATAACCGGATTGGAAGCAAACCACCCTATGGGTTTGTAGCCAGCTGGCCCAGTGGCTTACATACTGGCCTGGAGTTTTACGACTCACCTGCCATGAATTCGAGCCCAACCCGTACCGTGTTTGATAGTGTAAATTACCTAGGAATACCCAAGAAGGTCAGTGATAGTGAGAGAGGCTGGAGTGTCCTGACAGAGGTAACTAGGACGTGGGAATTACCATCCTAAGACTGTCAAACTAGAGTCACTAGTCACTTAAATTTTGCCAGACAAGACACTGTAGACAGCGTGCGTGTCTCACATGGTAGCTGTGAGGGGAGGGTCGTGTGCACGTCATAACTACACTGTTGCTCAAGTAAGTGTTCACCAAACAATGCAGAGAAAAGATTTAGCTTTGTCATTGAGAAATTGATGGAGTTTGCTCAGTAAATATTTTGATTAAGCTTTTTTATGGTGAAGGCTCGCTTGATTTTTTTTTCGTCTCCCATTTGGAATGATTAATTTCCTGCATCTCTCACCAGCCTTCCTAGTTTGGTTTGGATTAGAATGTTTTTCGATTTGGAATAATATTTGTTGTGTAATTCTTACAACCATCTAATGTTACACAATACCTTGTACACTTAAGTGTGTATGGTGCTATGCAGGTACACACTACACCAGCCTACACAACAAAGCCTAGAATAGCTGTGACCTACAAAAGTATGTGTATGGTACGGATGTGTAGAGTGTTCTACACCAGCCTAAACGAAATACTTTAAACTAGCTGTGACCTACATTTACATGTGTGCATTTCGGACATATGGAGTGTTCTTCACCAGCCACATTATGTAAATTACAACGAGAGGGTGAAGTTGCACAGGTGAACACAGTGTGAGGTAAGGAAGAGGAAACAGACCTCCAGAGCCTGAGGTAACCCACATAGTCTTCGTATTAATTTTGGTAGAATTACCAACAATATGTTATGTAAAAGGACTCATGTGCAACTAATGTGTCATTTTATTGTGGCAACGTTTCGCTCTCCAGGAGCTTTGTCAAGCTGGTACATAACGACTTGACAAAGCTCCTGGAGAGTGAAACGTTGCCACAGTAAAATGCCACATTAGTTGCACCTAAGTCTTTTTTACCTAACACATAGTCTTCACAAACACGTGTGTATGTAAAATAAAAGCAAAACCTGGTGAGTTAGAGGTTGTTTACCACTGACTGAGGGTGGTATTTCCTGGTAATTTAAACAGGTGGTGGCGAGCCCTCAAGAGGTTGCTTGAGTGGCCGCTCAATTGTCTGCGTAGCCACTGACATAAGTTGGATACATCCCTCATTGTTCTCCTCCCGCTGAGTCGCTATTCACAAAATGTATTTTAGTTATGATAGGAAAGTCAGCGGGGAAAAAAAATTCTTTCCAGGAGTTCAAGAGGCAGACGTGTTGACTCGGCAGTGAGCTGAGGGTTAAGGAGGCGTTGGCTGTGCTCAAGAAGTGACTGTGAATACCTCAAGTCGCTTGTTCTGCTTAAGCTGAGACTCTAAACTCTTCGGCATTAAGAGAAGTTGAGTCGCGGTGATCACTACGCTGGTTACGCTTCATTAATCACCGTTTGTGCTATTAGATTGAATTTCTTTCGTTTGCTAGTGAGTCTCAGTGTTTACAAGGGATTGTTGGAGTGGTAGAGAACACTTGGGTGTAGTTCACCACATGTATTAATTCACCCCCAGTGGGTTCATCAGGTCTGAGTGGAAAAATAGTCACAAATGCAGTATAATGCGATCATGTATTGACTGTTTCGCCCACACAGTGGGCTTTATCAAGTCATAAATAGATCTCTGACTTGAGAGCCCTCTCCGTGTGGGCGGAACGTCGTCAATAAGTATCGAATTATACTGCATTTGTGTCCTTTTCCATCGTGTGGGCATTGTATTGCAGTCATCACCATCAATTGTCAGTACTGGTGAAGTCACTGCTGCAGTCATCACCATCAGTTGTCAGTACTGGTGAAGCCACTGCTGCAGCCATCATCATCAGTTGTCAGTACTGGTGAAGTCACTGCTGCAGTCATCACCATCAGTTGTCAGTACTGGTGAAGTCACTGCTGCAGTCATCACCATCAGTTGTCAGTACTGGTGAAGTCACTGCTGCAGTCATCACCATCAGTTGTCAGTACTTGTGAAGCCACTACTGCAGTCATCACCATCAGTTGTCAGTACTGGTGAAGCCACTGCTGCAGTCATCACCATCAGTTGTCAGTACTGGTGAAGCCACTGCTGCAGTCATCACCATCAGTTGTCAGTACTGGTGAAGCCACTGCTGCAGTCATCACCATCAGTTGTCAGTACTGGTGAAGCCACTGCTGCAGTCATCACCATCAGTTGTCAGTACTGGTGAAGCCACTGCTGCAGTCATCACCATCAGTTGTCAGTACTGGTGAAGCCACTGCTGGCGAAACATTTCTTTTAATAACTGTACTGAACTATAAACATGTGTTGTCTTGCGCAGTTTGTTAGCTTCACCAGATCATTTAAAATTGTTCGCCAGAGAGTTTCTTCAGTCAAGCTTCTCTCAGTTATTACTTTTGACAAAACAACTTTCATGTTCGCTAGTCATGGCTTTGTGTAACCTTCACAGACTTAATATAAAGAATACTATACATGAGTAGTATACAGTACCGACAAATTAAAGAACTAGACACATGTGCGACATCTGGGTATCTTTATTTATAGACGTTTCGCCATCCAGTGGCTTTATCAATACTGCAGAACTATATACCAAAGACAGTGGAAGCCGAGGTAGTCAGTCCCTCAGCCTAGGATCAGATCTTGAAGAATCATATTCTCCAGGACTACAGCAAAACGTCTACAAATAAAGATTCCCAGATGTCGCACATGTACTAATTCTTTATCATAAAGATACTACAACGAGTTTTTATTAAAAAAAAAAAGAATGACGTGAAGCGTGATGCAAATTTCCAAGTATAAGATGATAGTGAAATATGTGGGTAGCAGAGTACTGCAGCAAGCCTACTAGCAGAGTACTGCAGCAAGCCTACTAGCAGAGTACTGCAGCAAGCCTACTAGCAGAGTACTGCAGCAAGCCTACTAGCAGAGTACTGCAGCAAGCCTACTAGCAGAGTACTGCAGCAAGCCTACTAGCAGAGTACTGCAGGAAGCCTACTAGCAGAGTACTGCAGCAAGCCTACTAGCAGAGTACTGCAGCAAGCCTACTAGCAGAGTACTGCAACAAGCCTACTAGCAGAGTACTGCAGCAAACCTACTAGCAGAGTACTGCAGCAAGCCTACTAGCAGAGTACTGCAGCAGGTCTACTAGCAGAGTACTGCAGCAAGCCTACTAGCAGAGTACTGCAGCAAGCCTACTAGCAGAGTACTGCAGCAGGTCTACTAGCAGAGTACTGCAGCAGGTCTACTAGCAGAGTACTGCAGCAAGCCTAGCAGAGTGCTGCAGCAAGCCTACTAGCAGAGTACTGCAGCAGGTCTACTAGCAGAGTACTGCAGCAGGTCTAGCAGAGTACTGCAGCAGGTCTACTAGCAGAGTACTGCAGCAGGTCTAGCACAGTACTGCAGCAGGTCTACTAGCAGAGTACTGCAGCAAACCTACTAGCAGAGTACCGCAGGTCTACTAGCAGAGTACTGCAGCAAGCCTACTAGCAGAGTACTGCAGCAAGCCTACTACCAGAGTACTGCAGGTCTACTAGCAGAGTACTGCAGCAAGCCTACTAGCAGAGTACTGCGGCAGGTCTATTAGAGTACTGCAGCAGGTCTACTAGCAGAGTACTGCAGCAGGTCTACTAGCAGAGTATTGCAGCAGGTCTACTAGCAGAGTACTGCAGCACGTCTTCTATCAGGTTACTGCAGCAAGCCTACTAGCAGAGTACTGCAGGTCTACTAGCAGAGTACTGCAGCAAGCCTACTAGCAGAGTACTGCAGCAAGCCTACTAGCAGAGTACTGCAGGAGGTCTACTAGCAGAGTACTGCAGCAAGCCTACTAGCAAAGTACTGCAGCAAGCCTACTAGCAGAGTACTGCGGCAGGTCTATTAGCAGAGTACTGCAGCAGGTCTACTAGCAGATTACTGCAGCAGGTCTACTAGCAGAGTACTGCAGCAGGTCTACTAGCAGAGTACTGCAGCAAGCCTACTAGCAGAGTACTGCAGCAAGCCTACTAGCAGAGTACTGCAGCAAGCCTACTAGCAGAGTACTGCAGCAGGTCTACTAGCAGAGTACTGCAGCAGGTCTACTAGCAGAGTACTGCAGCAAGTCTACTAGCAGAGTACTGCAGCAGGTCTACTAGCAGAGTACTGCAGCAAGCCTACTAGCAGAGTACTGCAGCAAGCCTACTAGCAGAGTACTACAGCAGGTCTACTAGCAGAGTACTGCAGCAGGTCCAGCAGAGTACTGCAGCAAGCCTACTAGCAGAGTACTGCAGCAGGTCTACAAGCAGAGTACTGCAGCAAGCCTACTAGCAGAGTACTGCAGCAAGCCTACTAGCAGAGTACTGCAGCAGGTCTACTAGCAGAGTACTGCAGCAGGTCTACTAGCAGAGTACTGCAGCAGGTCTACTAGCAGAGTACTGCAGCAGGTCTACTAGCAGAGTACTGCAACAGGTCTACTAGCAGAGTACTGCAGCAGGTCTACTAGCAGAGTACTGCAGTAGGTCTACTAGCAGAGTACTGCAGCAAGCCTACTAGCAGAGTACTGCAGCAGGTCTAGCAGAGTACTGCAGCAAGCCTACTAGCAGAGTACTGCAGCAAGCCTACTAGCAGAGTACTGCAGCAGGTTTACTAGCAGAGTACTGCAGCAGGTCTAGCAGAGTACTGCAGCAAGCCTACTAGGAGAGTACTGCAGCAGGTCTACTAGCAGAGTACTGTAGCAGATCTAGCAGAGTACTGCAGCAAGTCTACTAGCAGAGTACTGCAGCAAGCCTACTAGCAGAGTACTGCAGCAAGTCTACTAGCAGAGTACTGCAGCAAGCCTACTAGCAGAGTACTGCAGCAAGCCTACTAGCAGAGTACTGCAGCCGGTCTACTAGCGGAGTACTGCAGCAAGCCTACTAGCAGAGTACTGCAGCAAGCCTACTAGCAGAGTACTGCAGCAAGCCTACTAGCAGAGTACTGCAGCAGGTCTACTAGCAGAGTACTGCAGCAGGTCTAGCAGAGTACTGCAGCAAGCCTACTAGCAGAGTACTGCAGCAGGTCTACTAGCAGAGTACTGCAGCAGGTCTAGTAGCAGAGCACTGCAGGTCTACTAGCAGAGTACAGCAGGCCTACTATCAGAGTACTGCTACAGGCCTACTAGCAGAGTACTGCAGCAGGTCTACTAGCAGAGTACTGCAGCAGGTCTACTAGCAGAGCACTGCAGGTCTACTAGCAGAGTACAGCAGGCCTACTATCAGAGTACTGCTACAGGCCTACTAGCAGAGTACTGCAGCAGGTCTACTAGCAGAGTACTGCAACAAGCCTACTAGCAGAGTACTGCAGCAAGCCTACTAGCAGAGTACTGCAGCAAGCCTACTAGCAGAGTACTGCAACAAGCCTACTAGCAGAGTACTGCAGCAAACCTACTAGCAGAGTACTGCAGCAAGCCTACTAGCAGAGTACTGCAGCAGGTCTACTAGCAGAGTACTGCAGCAAGCCTACTAGCAGAGTACTGCAGCAGGTCTACTAGCAGAGTACTGCAGCAGGTCTACTAGCAGAGTACTGCAGCAAGCCTAGCAGAGTGCTGCAGCAAGCCTACTAGCAGAGTACTGCAGCAGGTCTACTAGCAGAGTACTGCAGCAGGTCTAGCAGAGTACTGCAGCAGGTCTACTAGCAGAGCACTGCAGCAGGTCTAGCACAGTACTGCAGCAGGTCTACTAGCAGAGTACTGCAGCAAACCTACTAGCAGAGTACCGCAGGTCTACTAGCAGAGTACTGCAGCAAGCCTACTAGCAGAGTACTGCAGCAAGCCTACTACCAGAGTACTGCAGGAGGTCTACTAGCAGAGTACTGCAGCAAGCCTACTAGCAGAGTACTGCGGCAGGTCTATTAGCAGAGTACTGCAGCAGGTCTACTAGCAGAGTACTGCAGCAGGTCTACTAGCAGAGTACTGCAGCAGGTCTACTAGCAGAGTACTGCAGCACGTCTTCTATCAGGGTACTGCAGCAAGCCTACTAGCAGAGTACTGCAGGTCTACTAGCAGAGTACTGCAGCAAGCCTACTAGCAAAGTACTGCAGCAAGCCTACTAGCAGAGTACTGCGGCAGGTCTATTAGCAGAGTACTGCAGCAGGTCTACTAGCAGATTACTGCAGCAGGTCTACTAGCAGAGTACTGCAGCAGGTCTACTAGCAGAGTACTGCAGCAAGCCTACTAGCAGAGTACTGCAGCAAGCCTACTAGCAGAGTACTGCAGCAAGCCTACTAGCAGAGTACTGCAGCAGGTCTACTAGCAGAGTACTGCAGCAGGTCTACTAGCAGAGTACTGCAGCAAGTCTACTAGCAGAGTACTGCAGCAGGTCTACTAGCAGAGTACTGCAGCAAGCCTACTAGCAGAGTACTGCAGCAAGCCTACTAGCAGAGTACTACAGCAGGTCTACTAGCAGAGTACTGCAGCAGGTCCAGCAGAGTACTGCAGCAAGCCTACTAGCAGAGTACTGCAGCAGGTCTACTAGCAGAGTACTGCAGCAAGCCTACTAGCAGAGTACTGCAGCAAGCCTACTAGCAGAGTACTGCAGCAGGTCTACTAGCAGAGTACTGCAGCAGGTCTACTAGCAGAGTACTGCAGCAGGTCTACTAGCAGAGTACTGCAGCAGGTCTACTAGCAGAGTACTGCAACAGGTCTACTAGCAGAGTACTGCAGCAGGTCTACTAGCAGAGTACTGCAGTAGGTCTACTAGCAGAGTACTGCAGCAAGCCTACTAGCAGAGTACTGCAGCAGGTCTAGCAGAGTACTGCAGCAAGCCTACTAGCAGAGTACTGCAGCAAGCCTACTAGCAGAGTACTGCAGCAGGTTTACTAGCAGAGTACTGCAGCAGGTCTAGCAGAGTACTGCAGCAAGCCTACTAGCAGAGTACTGCAGCAGGTCTACTAGCAGAGTACTGCAGCAGATCTAGCAGAGTACTGCAGCAAGTCTACTAGCAGAGTACTGCAGCAAGCCTACTAGCAGAGTACTGCAGCAAGCCTACTAGCAGAGTACTGCAGCAGGTCTACTAGCGGAGTACTGCAGCAAGCCTACTAGCAGAGTACTGCAGCAAGCCTACTAGCAGAGTACTGCAGCAAGCCTACTAGCAGAGTACTGCAGCAGGTCTACTAGCAGAGTACTGCAGCAGGTCTAGCAGAGTACTGCAGCAAGCCTACTAGCAGAGTACTGCAGCAGGTCTACTAGCAGAGTACTGCAGCAGGTCTAGTAGCAGAGTACTGCAGGTCTACTAGCAGAGTACAGCAGGCCTACTATCAGAGTACTGCTACAGGCCTACTAGCAGAGTACTGCAGCAGGTCTACTAGCAGAGTACTGCAGCAGGTCTACTAGCAGAGCACTGCAGGTCTACTAGCAGAGTACAGCAGGCCTACTATCAGAGTACTGCTACAGGCCTACTAGCAGAGTACTGCAGCAGGTCTACTAGCAGAGTACTGCAGCAGGCCTAGTAGCAGAGTGCTGCAGCAGGTCTCACTAGCAGAGTACTGCAGCAGGCCTAGTAGCAGAGTACTGCAGCAGGTCTACTAGCAGAGTACTGCAGCAGGTCTACTAGCAGAGTACTACAGCAAGCCTACTAGCAGAGTACTGCACCAGGTCTACTAGCAGAGTACTGCAGCAAGCCTACTAGCAGAGTACTGCATCAGGTCTAGCAGAGTACTGCAGCAGGTCTACTAGCAGAGCACTGCAGTAGGCCTGCTAGCAAAGTACTGCAGCAGGTCTACTAGAGTACTGCAGCAGGTCTAGCAGAATACTGAAGCAAGCCTACTAGCAGAGTACTGCAGCAGGTCTACTAGCAGAGTACTGTAGCAAGCCTACTAGCAGAGTACTGTAGCAAGCCTACTAGCAGAGTACTGCAGCAGGTGTACTAGCAGAGTACTTCAAGCCTACTAGCAGAGTACTGCAGCAGGTCTACTAGCAGAGTACTGCAGCAGGCCTACTAGCAGAGTACAGCAGGCCTACTAGCAGAGTACTGCAGCAGGTCTACTAGCAGAGTACTGCAGCAAGCCTACTAGCAGAGTACTGCAGCAGGTCTACAAGCAGAGTACTGCATCAGGTCTACAAGCAGAGTGCTGCAGCAGGTCTACTAGCAGAGTGCTGCAGCATGTCTACTAGCAGAGTGCTGCAGCATGTCTACTAGCAGAGTGCTGCAGCAGGTCTACTAGCAGAGCACTGCAGCAGGCCTACTAGCAGAGTACTGCAGCAGGTCTACTAGCAGAGTACTGCAGCAGGCCTACTAGCAGAGTACAGGTCTACTAGCAGAGTACAGCAGACCTACTAGCAGAGTACTGCAGCGAGCCTACCAGCAGAGTACTGCAGCAGGCCTACTAGCAGAGTACTGCAGCAGGCCTTCTAGCAGAGTACTGCAGCAGGTCTACTAGCAGAGTACTGCAGCAGGCCTACTAGCAGAGTACTGCAGCAGGCCTTCTAGCAGAGTACTGCAGCAGGTCTACTAGCAGAGTACTGCAGCAGGCCTACTAGCAGAGTACTGCAGCAGGCCTACTAGTAGAGTACAGGTCTACTAGCAGAGTACTGCAGCGAGCCTACCAGCAGAGTACTGCAGCAGGCCTACTAGCAGAGTACTGCAGGCCTACTAGCAGAGTACTGCAGCAGGCCTACTAGCAGAGTACTGCAGCAGGCCTTCTAGCAAATGTACGAATTTGGGCTGTGCAGCAGGCCTAGTGTTGTTTCCTTTGTAAGTGTAGTCTGTGAGTTTTGTTTAGGCAAAATATGTCCTAGAATATTAGATTTGTCGAATGTTTCCCGATTCTGTTCTACGGTATCTTGTGTGCCGATCACAGTTGTGTTTGTATATTTTCTGCGAAAACGTATCACCGTCTAGGACAAGTTTGGCTTTTTTTTTCTTGAAACGAGACCAGGCGTTGGGTGAGATAATTCCCAGAATTACTAACATATATAACTGAGCGTGTATCCCTCTGGGTCAGGTATTAATGTTCCAGCATTACTGTGTAGAGATCTGCAGCGTTTTTCTTGTGTGTTTACTAACACAGATTTTACAGGGAATAAAACACTCCTTGTGCGTGGGTCTGGAGGTTGTGGGGGGTGCTGGAGGTTGTGGGTGGTTCTGAAGGTTGTGGGTGGTTCTGGAGGTTGTGGGTGGTGCTGGAGGTTGTGGGTGGTGCTGGAGGTTGTTGGTGGTTCTGAAGGTTGTGGGTGGTGCTGGAGGTTGTTGGTGGTTCTGAAGGTTGTGGGTGGTTCTGGAGGTTGTGAGTGGTGCTGGAGGTTGTGGGTGGTGCTGGAGGTTGTTGGTGGTTCTGGAAGTTGTGGGAGGTACTGGAGGTTCTGGGTGGTGCAGCAGCTTGTGGGTGGTGCTGGAACTTCTAGGTTTTGCTGGAGGTCCTGGAACTTCTGGGTAGTGCTGAAGGTCCTGGGTGGTGCTGGAACTTCTGGGTGGTGCTGGAACTTCTAGGTGGTGCTGGAGGTCCTGGGTGGTGCTGGAACTTCTGGGTGGTTCTCGAGGTTCTGACACACAAGGTAGGTTTTGCAGCTAACGAGTTATTCAAATAGTGAGCTTCCTTCACTTATTAAGTTTTGTTTATTAAGTGTTTATACATGAAGTCTTGCACAATCTGTCACTGACGTGTTCTTGTGACTCTGTACTACGAGCGTATGTAATTAATAAAGCATTTGAAGTATTTGAGGAACGTAGACGAGAGATACCTGATAATATACACCCGGAAGATAACTGGAGGGCCAGGTTCCAGGAGCTACACACAAGAGTGAGAGATATTGGAGGAAACGTAAGAGTGAAAAGTAGGGGCCCCATGGACACAGTAAGAGAACACAGTGTCAGCATGCTTGGTCTAAGTCTCAGCAACCTGCTACCAGCAGGTATCAGAAATATTGCTGGAACAAATAAGGAAGTTTTCAGCAGGATACTGGATCATTATTACCACCACGTGCAAGGTCAACCAGGCTGTGCTGGATATGAGAGCCAGCGGGCTCACATATCCACCAACAGCCTGGTTGACCAGGCACTCAACAAGAAAGGTTGGGCAAAACTTTGGGTAGTAGATTAAAAAAAAAAAGAAAATCAGCCGGAGGTAAATGGTATAAAATACCGACACGATGGAAAAAATCAACACAGATACAATATAATGTGATTGTTTTATTGACTATGTCAGGGTAGATGTGTTTGTGACTTGATGAAATCACACTCTGTGGGCGAAACGTTGTCAATAATGAATCGCACTAGACCACAGGTGTCTCTTAGTATATAAATATGGTTTGCGAAACAGCGTAGTGACTTGACAGCTGAGAGAGAGAGCTGATGTAGGTAACAGCTCTTAGCTTGCCAATAAAGTTAGGAATCCTTAACCTGTAAATAGCTTGTCAATAAAGCTGGGGATCCTTAACCTTGTCAAACCCTGTGTAAAAAGAGAGAGAATGTACTGAAACGTTGCAGTGGGCGTTGTTGCTTTTATTTTTTTATTTTTTGTTAATGTCAGTATAATTGTTGATGTAGAGACTATAGTGGGTGTTGACCAGCTGGCAGGTGGTGCAACTGTAGTGTTGACCAGCTGGCAGGTGGTGCAACTGCAGTGTTGGCCAGCTGGCAGGTGGTGCAACTGTAGTGTTGACCAGCTGGCAGGTGGTGCAACTGTAGTGTTGACCAGCTGGCAGGTGGTGCAACTGTAGTGTTGACCAGCTGGCAGGTGGTGCAACTGCAGTGTTGGCCAGCTGGCAGGTGGTGCAACTGTAGTGTTGACCAGCTGGCAGGTGGTGCAACTGCAGTGTTGACCAGCTGGCAGGTGGTGCAACTGCAGTGTTGACCAGCTGGCAGGTGGTGCAACTGCAGTGTTGACCAGCTGGCAGGTGGTGCAACTGCAGTGTTGACCAGCTGGCAGGTGGTGCAACTGCAGTGTTGACCAGCTGGCAGGTGGTGCAACTGCAGTGTTGACCAGCTGGCAGGTGGTGCAACTGCAGTGTTGACCAGCTGGCAGGTGGTGCAACTGCAGTGTTGACCAGCTGGCAGGTGGTGCAACTGCAGTGTTGACCAGCTGGCAGGTGGTGCAACTGCAGTGTTGACAAGCTGGCAGGTGGTGCAACTGCAGTGTTGACCAGCTGGCAGGTGGTGCAACTGCAGTGTTGACCAGCTGGCAGGTGGTGCAACTGCAGTGTTGACCAGCTGGCAGGTGGTGCAACTGCAGTGTTGACCAGCTGGCAGGTGGTGCAACTGTAGTGTTGACCAGCTGGCAGGTGGTTCAACTAGTGTTGACCAGCTGGCAGGTGCTACAACTAGTGTTAACCTGCTGCCAGGTGGTACACATCTCACAGCCTCCCTGTCCCATAACACCTATAATAATTAAAGACAGCATCTTTACAATTGTGTATTACTCCTGACAAAACACCTGTTGCTACGTTGGTTACTGTATGTTCTTGGCCGGGTTACAGGAGGCTGCTGGACCAGCTACAGTTAGTGATTGTTGTGATATGCCGTATACCTTAAGTTTGATATGATATACCTTTGATGAGTTACGAGAGTCTTTCTACTCCCGGAGCCCGGCAACAAGAATCACAGCAACAGCTGTGATTCGACCCCCAGCCACCACGTAGGGCATGAACACTCGACACCCTGCAGATTTAATAACAGCTTTCAAAGAAGCATATATTAACCTGACCATTATTGTGCGCATTATTGTGCACTGTGTTAGTGCCCTGGCCGGTTAATATGCTGCGCAGTCAGCGGGCAACCAGGATCTGACTGAAGGTTGGCTTGGAGGCCGGTAATGCGCACAGTCAGGGATAGTTTGGTTGATCAAGAGGTAGGGGTAGGTGCGCAGGCGCGCACCACGCTGATGAGTACAGCGCTAAGCATAAATATGGTAATTAGGGAGAAGGTGGGAGGCTTATCTCACGGTCATCTCCGTGTCTCAAACCTCAGCTAGTCTCTCTCACCTGCCTCTACCTGCTCTGTCTGTCTGACTGACTTCCTTTGTCTCTGTCTCTGTTTCTATCTGCCTGTCTCTGTTTCTATCTGCCTGTCTCTGTCTCTATCTTCCTGTCTCTATCTGCCTCTGTTTCTATCTGCCTGTCTCTGTCTCTATCTGCCTGTCTCTGTTTCTATCTGCCTGTCTCTGTTTCTATCTGCCTGTCTCTGTTTCTATCTGCCTGTCTCTGTTTCTATCTGCCTGTCTCTGTTTCTATCTCTCCCTGCATGACTTTATCTTGTCTGTCTTTCTTCCCTTATGAGATATTTCTCTGTACGGTAATTACAACAGCAGAGTTATCTTGGTGGTGTCCAGTCTTCAGTGTTGGTAATTACAACAGCAGAGTTATCTTGGTGGTGTCCAGTCTTCAGTGTTGGTAGTTACAACAGCAGAGTTATGATGGTGGTGTCCAGTCTTCAGTGTTGGTAGTTACAACAGCAGAATTATCTTGGTGGTGTCCAGTCTTCAGTGCTGGTAGTTACAACAGCAGAGTTATCTTGGTGGTGTCCAGTCTTCAGTGTTGGTAGTTACAACAGCAGAGTTATGATGGTGGTGTCCAGTCTTCAGTGTTGGTAGTTACAACAGCAGAGTTATGATGGTGGTGTCCAGTCTTCAGTGTTGGTAGTTACAACAGCAGAGTTATGATGGTGGTGTCCAGTCTTCAGTGTTGGTAGTTACAACAGCAGAGTTATCTTGGTGGTGTCCAGTCTTCAGTGTTGGTAGTTACAACAGCAGAGTTATCTTGGTGGTGTCCAGTCTTCAGTGTTGGTAGTTACAACAGCAGAGTTATGATGGTGGTGTCCAGTCTTCAGTGTTGGTAGTTACAACAGCAGAGTTATCTTGGTGGTGTCCAGTCTTCAGTGCTGGTAGTTACAACAGCAGAGTTATCTTGGTGGTGTCCAGTCTTCAGTGTTGGTAGTTACAACAGCAGAGTTATGATGGTGGTGTCCAGTCTTCAGTGTTGGTAGTTACAACAGCAGAGTTATGATGGTGGTGTCCAGTCTTCAGTGTTGGTAGTTACAACAGCAGAGTTATGATGGTGGTGTCCAGTCTTCAGTGTTGGTAGTTACAACAGCAGAGTTATCTTGGTGGTGTCCAGTCTTCAGTGTTGGTAGTTACAACAGCAGAGTTATCTTGGTGGTGTCCAGTCTTCAGTGTTGGTAGTTACAACAGCAGAGTTATGATGGTGGTGTCCAGTCTTCAGTGTTGCTCCTGTGGTTCAAGATTCTAATTGTTGTATCTGATACACACTACTCCCAGGCACTGTTTCCATGGTATTACGCTCTCTCTCTGAAGAATATTGTTGTGTGTCCGTTTAGCACTAATTTTTCTTGACTTACATCTATTATAGAACTGGATGAATGTGTGGATGAAAAGAAGCAAGTACGTGTACTCAGGACATCTATATTTGGATACATTTCGGTCCTGGTGCCTTTGGAGCGACTAACGTCCCCGGACCGAAACGTGTTCCATACAACAGAATGGAACAATAGTGGACAATGTGCTACAAATCATGAAGACTTAAGCACAAAATACTTAACAATTTTTATTGCCCCAACGTTTCACTGTATAGAGCATTATCAAGCCTTGATAAAGGTTTGATAAAGGCCTACGTTGATCAAGGCTCTACGTTGAAAGGTTGTGTACATAAAAAAACTTTATGCAACTTGTGTATTTCTGTTCTTGTATGACAAATGTTTCTTCTAAGAACACTGCCATCATCAGCCTCTCCGGCACTAGTTGCAGCAAAACTGGGCCAACCACCGGTGCTAGCACAACCAACAACAACAACATTTTTAAGCAAACCTGGTAAATTATCTTCGTCTTGTTTGCAGTCACTATGCAAGACCTTAAGACAAAGATAAGTATTCTAGCTTCTTTCATAGCCATCTTACGGTAAACGCTGTGTTTGGAGATTTAACGCGAAGATCTACCCAAGAGGATTCGCGAAGTCTGCATGCAAGAATATATACAGAAGATGTGATGGAAGCTGATGGAAGGAGGTCGTCTCTATCTCAAGGACTTCTCTTTGACCAAGGCATTTATATTGAACTATAATATTCATAAGAAACTATGACATTGGGTAAAATCACATTATTTACAGCGGAGACCATTTTTAAAAGGCTTTTGATACATGAGAAAATGTGAAGGACATTCTGAAGGAACAGTATGACGGCAGGTTCAGCCATCTTCTTGATGTCATGACGGTTGAAGACACTCGTAGCTTTATTTCGTGAGCTCTGCCCAGCTTATCAGTCATATATTCCATGCAATGGCAAATCCTACGGACTTCGAAAAAGAAATGATGAACATGGTGATGCACTCAACACTTACGTCTGGTTCCTGGAGTGCTGTGGTCATGTACTCAGCACCTGGGTCTGGTTCCTAGTGCTGTGGTGATGCACTCAACACCTGGGTCTGGTTCCTGGAGTGCTGTGGTGATGCACTCAACACCTGAGTCTGGTTCCTGGAGTGCTGTGGTCATGTACTCAGGACCTGGGTCTGCTTTCCTGAGTGCTGTGGTGGTGCACTCAACACCTGAGTCTGGGCCCTGGAGTGCTATATTAAGTAACGCAAAATGTCACTAGGACCAGCACTCAGTGTTTTTGAAGACAGCTTAGATTCAAGTGAGATGCCAAGGGACTTAAAGATGCAGATACAGCTCCTCTTCACAAAGGAGGCAGCAGAGCAGTAGCAAAATATTGCAGACCAGTAGCACTAACATCACGCATCATAACAATCTTTAAAAGGGTGCTCAGACGCCAAGTTAGTGTCTTTATAGAGAAAGGTGATATGCACAAGCCGGGTCAACATGAGGTACACAGCCCAAGTCAACATTTATTGTTGTTACTCTTAGCCGTAGATGGAAGGTGATGACTACTTAACAGTATCACTTTTTTGGGACGGTGTGTTCATATATATATGGTCCATCCGTGACCACAGCAGTGTTACTAACAGTCTAGCTACCCATCTCATATGCGCTCTCCACTGCATTGCCCAGCCTTCTATGGCTTTTACAATACATAAACCGAGATTCGCTACACTGATTCTCAATACTTTGTTGATAATAGCATAGGATTCGAGAGAGATAATACCCCTCCTGGTTATTATGACAGATCCTAGAATTACTCCCATCAGATGACAAGGACTGTCATCATCCTCTGACGACGAAGCATCGTCAGGTCCTAATGTGTCTGGTGAGTCCCCCAACGTGCTGCCCAGTGACGTGTCTGACCAGTGTCACACTATGTTGCCTTCTGCTAGACTTGCAGTGCCGTGGTCGAGGTATTTGAGTCACTCCCGGTCTTAACATCCAGGATATACACTTTACGAGTATGTGCATCACAGATCACTACATCTGGTTTGCTCAGTTCTTCGTCCGTCCGTATAGATGTCTCTCTCACCACAATATGGTTCTTCCGTTGATAGTCCACTTCAAGTAGCATCAACATTATTATCATGTCTTTTCACTCGATATCCATGAACCCTGGGGCATGTCTGTTGAACATGTCCTAGCGTTCCTCTCTGACTGCAAGCCTCTTTGAACCCAAGCCAACATAAACTGTACCATCAAGCCAACATGAACCACACAACCTAAGACAGTATTCACTTTCCCCGCTAAAAATTGTATTGATCATATACAGTTAGAACTACCTCAAGTAGGTTTAAGAAATTAGAAATCTTCAGGACTCCGCATGGACTGCAACATTGTAGTCTTTTAAATATTAACTAAGACCCCGCAAGTTAAAAATCACTTAGAAACCTTCAGCACTCCGCCCAGCGGGTTACCCCCGTTCTCTTGCGATTGGTGGAACTTCTGATATGGCTAAAGTAATGTTAATGATGAAGCCTTCAGGAGTCCACCGAGTGGATCAATTAACAAGGACCTGACACAAAGATCAGAGGTTCAAGGTTCTAGTATACTAGCTAACTGCTCCACACTGACACTATCGCAACTCACATGCCATCCAAACAAACTGTCAAACTGCTGGAAGGTAGCGAGCGGCTGGGGCTCGGTCCTCCCGTTGATCCCTAATAAGGGTCAGGCCTCAGTCCGCTCCAGCCATCACTTTTCTCCAAATGGAGAACTGAACCTCCAACACACTCTGTGCTGATAGCTCAAGCAAACACGGCTTTAGAACAGGAAAACCATGCTTGTCAAAGCTGTTAAACAATTATGACTGTGACTAAAAGCAGACCGAAACGCAAACGTGATCAACGTGGATTTTTCCAAGGCACTTACAGAATGTTAATATAGAACAAGAACCCATAAAATAAGGTTAGTATGTTTAACAGAAACAAAGTGGAAACTGATGCTCAGATTTCAAACAAGCAGAACACAGTGGTATTAAGCCTAGCAGAGTAGAAAGTTAAGTACCCCAAGGCACGGCCCTGGCGCCTCTACTGTTTCTCATCTTCATAGTACACAGTACTGGCGCCTCTACTGTTTCTCATCTTCATAGTACACAGTACTGGCGCCTCTACTGTTTCTCATCTTCATAGTACACAGTGGGCAACGGTAAACAATATGATGTTCAATGAGGACAAATTCCAACTACTCCGTTATGGAAAACTGGAGGAGATAATAACTAGAACAGAGTATACTACTGACTCCGGCCATACAATAGAGCGGAAAAATAATGTAAGGGACCTGGGAGTAGTAATGTCTGAGGATCTCACTTTCAAGGATCACAACAGTGCCACGATCGCACGTGCAAAGAAAATGATAGGATGGATAATGAGAACTTTCAAAACGAGAGATGCCAAGCCCATGATGATCCTTTTCAAATCACTTGTTCTCTCTAGGCTGGAATACTGCTGTACATTAACATCTCCATTCAAAGCAGGTGAAATCGCAGATCTAGAGAGTGTACAGAGATCCTTTACTGCACGTATAAGTTCTGTCAAGCACCTTAACTACTGGGAACGCTTGGAAGCACTTGACTTGTACTCGTTGGAACGCAGGAGGGAGAGATATATCATAATCTACACTTGGAAAATCTTGGAAGGAATGGTCCCAAATCTGCACACAGAAATCACTCCCTACGAAAGTAAAAGACTGGGCAGGCGATGCAAAATGCCGCCAATAAAAAGTAGGGGCGCCATTGGTACACTAAGAGAAACACCATAAGTGTCCGGGGCCCAAAACTGTTCAACAGCCTCCCATCAAGCATTAGGGGAATTGCCAATAAACCCCTGGCTGCCTTCAAGAGAGAGCTGGACAGATACCTAAAGTCAGTGCCGGATCAGCCGGGCTGTGGCTCGTACGTTGGACTGCGTGCGGCCAGCAGTAACAGCCTAGTTGATCAGGCCCTGATCCATCGGGAGGCCTGGTCATGGACCGGGCCGCGGGGGCGTTGATCCCCGGAATAACCTCCAGGTAACCTCCAGTACTGGCACCTGTACTGTTTCTCATCTTCATAGTACACAGTACTGGCACCTGTACTGTTTCTCATTCTTATATTGCACGGTCTTGACACTACCTTTCCCTCACTCCCCTCCCATCATTACCATCCCCCACACCCCTCCCATCACCACTACCTTCCCCCACTCCCCTCCCATTATCACTACCTTTCCCCACTCCCCTCCCATCATCACTACTTTCCCTCCACTCCCCTCCCATCATTACCCTCCCCCACTCCCCTCCCATCATCACTACCTTCCCCCACTCCCCTCCCATTATCACTACCTTCCCCCACACCCCTCCCATCATCACTACCTTCCCCCACTCCCCTCCCATTATCACTACCTTCCCCCACTCCCCTCCCATTATCACTACCTTTCCCCACTCCCCTCCCATCATCACTACTTTCCCTCTACTCCCCTCCCGTCATCACTACCTTCTCCCCACTCCCCATCATCACTACCTTCCCCCACTCCCTTCCCATCATACCTGCCTTCCCCCCACTCCCCTCCTACCATGCCCCCACCGCCATCCAGGGTCTTACTGTAGGGGTAGGGGAGGGTAGATCCACGCCCCCTCATTAGTTCTTGTTATTGTTTAATAGATTGTTCATTTTTACTATTAATTACGAGTTACATTCTGGAGATTAATGAGAGGAGTTATGGTCACTGACAAAGCTTGATTAGCACAATGATTGGCGATTAATAAAAAAGCACCTCATGGTATTTAATGATCATTTTGGAAAATGGGGGCCTGTCCAGTATGGTACACTGCCATGGTGAGGTACACCAGGGTGGGATACACCATGGTGAGGTACACCAGGGTGGAGGTATACGCCCAGGGTGGAGGTACATTCCCAGGGTCGAGTACATGGGGTACATGGCCCCAGGATGGGACCATAATAATGGGTGGGTTGATGGAAGTCACGTTCGTGATTATTCATTCGTTGTTACAAGAACACACCAGTACTTGTGATGTGTTTATTATTATTATTAAACTCATCAAAGGTATTATGATTATTATTTCATTTAAACTTTGCTACAAGTGCCAGGTAATGTCTGGTGTGTGTGTGTGTGTGTTTGTGTGTTTGTGCGTGTGTGTGCGTGTGTGTACGTACGTGCATTGTTATCCTCATGTTCCATCTCTTTAAACTAAATCATCTTCCTCTTCGTACTAGTCATCTTCCACTTCGTACTAGTCATCTCATACTAGTCATCTTCCACTTCGTACTAGTCATCTTCGTCGCTCCCAGACTGCTGTCGTCTTCTCGTGGTCACTGTGGTCTTCCTTTTCTTATCGCAGGCCACAAGCACAGGTCGCAGGACAAAAGTACAGGTCGCAGGTCACAAACACAGGTCGCAAGCACAGGATTATTAGGAAAAAAATTATATATATATAATATATATATATATATATATATATATATATATATATATATATATATATATATATATATATATATATATATATATATATATATATATATTATATGCAAAACAACCACTTTGAAAGAATAGAGAAATTCCAAGCGCTTTTGTGACTACTCACATTATCAAAGAACTATGAAAGTAAAGCATCCAAGGAAGCTATATAAGGGGTCTGGCCAACACCTCACTATCAGATCCCACAACGGTTAAACACCTGATGCGCGCCGACCCAACTGGACAGGTCCTTTGCACAACCCACCAACAGTTGGACCGGCGCGCGTCAGGTGTTTAACCGTTGTGGGATCTGATAGTGAGGTGTTGGCCAGACCCCTTATATAGCTTCCTTGGATGCTTTACTTTCATAGTTCTTTGATAATGTGAGTAGTCACGAAAGCGCTAGGAATTTCTCTATTCTTTCCGAGTGGTTGTTTTGCATATTCTGAAATCACCTGTTTACTGTGATCTTATTGTATATATATATATATATATATATATATATATATATATATATATATATATATATATATATATATATATATATATATATATATATATATAATTTATATATTTATTATTATTATTATTATTATTATTATTATTATTATTATTCTGCTGATCACGAAATTGATTTGACCTTCAGTATTTGTTCAGTCATATGTTCAAAGCACTATCATTGTCAGCTGTTCAAAGTCCTTTCATTGTCAGGTGTTCAAAGTACTGTGGTATTTTGAAGTCATCAGCGCCACTAGGAGCCGTGGCGGGTGAGGAGTGTAGTGACTAATAGCACCTTGTCGTAGAGGGGAAAGAAACCTGGTAGTTTAGTCATATATACTTGTTACGAGGCTATTAATTAGCACCTTGCCTGGGTGAGCTTGCTCGGCCCCTCTCGTGTATGTATCTGTCTCTCTGAGAGAGACTCTCGTGTATGTATCTATCTCTCTGAGAGACGCCTCAGCTCTGCATAATGAAGCAACAAAATACAGGTTGTAGCTAGCGTAGCTTGATACCTACCTCGCTACATTCCTAACTTAAGAGCATAAGTGTTTCTGGTTCATTGTTTACGGTCAGAGGATCGAGCCATCACCGTTCCATGATAAAGAGTCTGGACACCGAAGTCATCCCGCTGCCATTGAAAACAAAAGATATAGATCCACTCCACAAAAGTATCAGTAAAGCAGTTGCAAAAATTTATAGATCGAGAGCGCTTAAGTCGAGCATTATTTAAATCTTTGAAGAAGTTTATAGAAGCAGGAGAACCTCCATTTAGAACAGGTCGCTCCTGCCTCGCAACTACTGAACGACTACGACGTAGTCTTGGATGCTCTGGAAGACAAAATGTTGACGTAGTGTATACTGACTTTGCAAAAGCCTTCGACAAGTGCGACCATGGTGGATTAACACACAAGATGCGTGCTAACGGAATAACTGGAAAAGTGGGAAAATTGGTTTTTAGTTTCCTTATAAACGAAATGCAAAGTGTAATAGTGAGCAAAGTAAAATCAGAGGTTGCCATAGTTATAAGCTTTGTTCTCCAAGTTATAAGACTCTCACTAATTCTCTCTCTTATCCTCCGACATAGACAGAGATACAAAGTATAACACCGTATCATCTTTTACAGATGATATTATAATTTTCAAGAAAGGCATTCGCCACTGATGTAAACCAAGTCTTCCAGTGGGCGACAGAAAACAATATAATGTTCAGTGAGAACAAATTTCAGTCTTGATGACTAACCTGAGGGTCTTAGTAGTGATGTCTGTAGCTCTCACTTTTAAGGATCATAATAATGTTATTATCACACCTGCAAAGAAAGTGATAGCCCAAAATAACCAGAACCTTCGAAAGACGAGATGCCAAGCCATAGATGATTCTCTTGTTGTCTCTAGGCTGGAATATTGTTGTATTCTTACAGCCCTTTGTAAGGCAGGCAAAAATTGCAGATCTGGAAAAACAAGAGAGAACCTTCACTGCTGGCATGAACTCAGGCAAATTGCTGGAAATGCTTGAATTTTCTCGATAAAGATGCATCATAATTTATATGTAGAAAATTCTAGAGGGACTGGGCCCAAATCTGTACCCCCCAGTCACTGCCTATGAAATCAAGAGGCTTGGCGGACGGTGCAAAAATACCGCAGTGAAAGCTAGGGGTCATAAATGTGAAGGAACCAAGACTTTTCAACACCCTTCACAGAACCTAAATATTAAAAAAAATTGATCCAGCACCCCAGTGATGGGCCACGTACACAGTGTGCTGTAGGCATTTCTTCCCTGGTACATAACACTGAGTCTCTGGGAAAGGAAGCTGGTTTCCCTGATTAGTTTGTCACCTAAGTCTTTTAGAAATTTAATCACACAATAGGGTCTCCGATCCCCTTAGAACGATGTTATAGCATGGTTCCAGGTCCCTGTATTTGATCTTCTGGGTCTTCCTGAAATTGGCCCCTCTTACCCTTCATTTTCAGGGTATTGTAGGTAGGTGTCTCAGGATAGGTCCAGTAGCATGGTGACTCCATTCAGGTATTTGTGGCTGCCATTAGGCTTCAGCACTTAAGGTTCCAGTTCTGCTGGGTAACAGGAGAGACTTTGCTTGATGGTGTTATTGACTTCTTCGTGTCTTGCATACTTCTCTTCCAAAGTATGACGACGTGAGACCATGGCGCCCAAACTGATCAGCTGACACTGCCTCAAAGGCACCTGTGTTGGGTGAGTATGGGAGCAACTAGGTGAAAAAGAACTACACTGATGCGAATGTCCTGAAGAGTCGGAGCGGGTGCCCAAGCAAGAATTAGGGATAGCCAAAAGGAAATCCGCAGCATGTGGTGCCTTCACAGCTAATAGGTTAGCTTTGTCCTCAATGGCCTCTGATGTGGAACTCAGTCAAAAGCCTTAGTGAAGTCCATATACACAACATCGTATTCATTACATGATCTACCTCCTCAAATACCTTGGTGAGAAAATTTAGTAAATTCGTAAGACAGGAACGCCCCTTTGTAAAACCGTGCCGAGTTTCATTAATCGGTTTATGCCTTTCAAGATGGCTACGAATTGCCTCGGCAATTATTGATTCCAAAAATTTTCCTACTATGAAGGTAGTTTATAGTTTGAAGCTAAGGACCTGTCACCTTCTTTGTCAATAGGTATTACATTTGCCATTTTCCACGTGTCAGGCACTATGCCAGTTTGTAGTGATATGTTGAAAAGACTATCCATAGTTCGTCCTTGCATTCCTTTAAAACCCTTGCAAACAGTTCATCAGGGCCTGGGGATTTGTTCGGTTTAATTTCTCTCTGTGTCTGAGGACCATGTCACTAATAACCCTAATCGTGCATAGTTTATCATCCTGTTCTACATAATTTATTATTTCTGTAATTTCGCTAGTATCTTCCTGCATATAAACTGAGAGGATATAAGAGTTAAAAATCTCACACGTTTTCTTATCACTGTCAGTGATCTGACCTGAGTTACTTTTGAGTGGACCAATCTTGTCCCTAATCTTGTTTCTATATACCTGAAAAAAACCTTTTGGGTTCATCTTCGAATCCCTTGCCACTTTCGCCTCATAATCTCTCTTAGCTTTTCTTATTTCCCTTCTTATTTCTCTCTTTAATTGAATATATTGATTTCCTAACTGCCAATCTCTTTTGATACGCCTATATATGCCTCTCTTTTGACCAGTGAAATGTTTTAATCTATTGTTTATCCATTTGGGATCATTTATGGTTGATCTAATTTCCTTGGAACACAAGTTGTCTGGGCAGCTAGAACTATGAAAAACGTCATATTGGCAACCAACACCACCTACCTGACCCATAGTCAGGTCGTTCCATTTTAGCCCACCCATAAAATCGGCCAAGCAGAAGTCTGGGACAGAGATTTGATTTCAGTTATTTGGGTAATTCCATGATATATTGAAACTAAGTGATTTTGTGATCGTTTTCCCCTAGCTCATAGTTAACATCAAGATTATTAATTAGTGATTCCTTGTTGGCAAGAACCAAGTCAATCAGATTGTTTCCTCTAGTTGGTTCTGTCACAAACTGTTTTAAAAAGCGATCCTGAATCGTATCAAGAAAGTCACTAGACTCAAGATTTCCTGTCACATTGTTCCAATCAATTTGTCTAAAGTTAATTAAAATCTCCCATTAACACAACATTTTCATATCTAGATGCCTTATTAATTTCGTCCCATAACAGCTTACTGCACTCCCTATCAAGATTTGGGAGCCTATAAATTACACCCAAAATTAATTTGTCACGACCCTCGAGAAACTGTAGCCAAACAGATTCTGCGTCCGAAGTTTCCAATCTTATATCTTCTCTAACAAAACAGTTTAAATTATCTCTGACATACATCGCCACCCCGCCACTATCCCTGTTGACCCTATCAGTGTGGAATAGTTTATAACTTTGTATGTGGCAATCAGAAGGCATTTCTCTATTTTTCAGGTTGAACCAGGTCTCCGTTATAGCAATAATATCTATATTACCTGCACATGCAAGTAATCTTAATTCATCTATCTTATTTCTTGCTCCTAATATATATATATAGACGTGCCGAATAGGTACAACTGGTCAGTTAGCAAGAACTCATTTAAAATTAAGTCCTTTCTAAAAATTTCTCTTATACATTTATAAATATATTTTTAATTTATGTTAATGTAAAAATTAATAATTTTATACCTAAAGAACCTTAGAAAACTTACATGACCTTATTATAACAAGCGTAATTTAATTTAGCCTAATCGAAATAATATATTTTCGATAAGTTTACAATAATTTAATAAACACAATGAAATATAGTTTTTTCGTTAGGTTCAGAATAATTTTTGCGAAATTATTGCATACACAAATTTTTGCTTGCCTTATTCGTCAAGAAGAGCGTTGCTATTTAAGCTACAATGGCAAGTTTTACCTATTCGGCACGACATATATACATTGTGTGTGTTCTTTGCCAGTAAAGATTTAATTAACTGTCTTAACGAAACCTCCGCTTCAGTGCTGATAGATAACTATTGGAGGTGGGGGAGTGTTGATGGGAGGTGGGGGAGTGTTGATGGGAGGTGGGGGAGTGTTGATGGGAGGTGGGGGAGTGTTGATGGGAGGTGGGGGAGTGTTGATGGGAGGTGGGGGAGTGTTGATGGGGGGTGGGGTGTTGATGGGAGGTGGGGGGTTGATGGGAGGTGGTGTTGATGGGAGGTGGGGAGTGTTGATGGGAGGTGGGGAGTTGATGGGAGGTGGGGGTGTTGATGGGAGGTGGGGAGTGTTGATGGGAGGTGGGGGAGTGTTGATGGGAGGTGGGGGAGTGTTGATGGGAGGTGGGGGTGTTGATGGGAGGTGGGGGAGTGTTGATGGGAGGTTGGGGGTGTTGATGTGAGGTGGGGGAGTGTTTATGGGAGGTGGGAGTGTTGATGGGGGGTGGGGAGGTTGATGGGAGGTAGAGGAGTGTTGATGGGAGGGGTGTTGATGGGAGGTGGGGTGTTGATGGGAGGTGGGGTGTGATGGAGGTGGGGGTGTTGATGGGAGGTGGGAGGTTGATGGAGGTGGGGGTTGATGGGAGGTGAGGAGGTTGATGGGGGGTGGGAGGTTGATGGGGGTGGGGAGTGTTGATGGGAGGTGGGGGTGTTGTTGGGAGTGGGGGGTGTGTTGATGGGAGGTGGGGTGTTGATGGGAGGTGGGGAGTGTTGATGGGGGAGGGGGAGTGTTGATGGGAGGTGGGAGGTTGATGGAGGTGGGGAGTGTTGATGGAAGTGGAGTGTTGATGGAGGGAGTGTTGATGGG
This sequence comes from Cherax quadricarinatus, assembly GCF_038502225.1. Taxonomy (NCBI): domain Eukaryota; kingdom Metazoa; phylum Arthropoda; class Malacostraca; order Decapoda; family Parastacidae; genus Cherax; species Cherax quadricarinatus. Next base: position 17,394,242 of record NC_091373.1, read on the forward strand.
AGTGGGAGTGTTGATGGAGGTGGGAGTGTGATGGGAGGTGGGGAGGTTGATGGGAAGTGGGAGTGTTGAGGAGGTGGGGAAGGTTGATGGGAGGTGGGGGTGTTGATGGGAGGTGGGGTGTTAATGGGAGGTGGGGTGTTGAGGAGGGAGTGTTGATGGGAAGTGGGGAGTGTTGATGGGAGGTGGGGAAGTGTTGATGGGAGGTGGGGGTGTTGGATAGGAGGTGGGGGTTGATGGGAGGTGGGAGTGTTGATGGGAGGTGGGGAGGTTGATGGGAGGTGGGGAGTGTTGATGGGAGGTGGGGTGTTGATGGGAGGTGGGGGTGTTGATGGAGGTGGGGTGTTGATGGGAGGTGGGAGTTTGATGGGAGGTGGGGAGTGTTGATGGGGGGTGGGGTGTTGATGGGAGGTGGGGTGTTGATGGGAGGTGGGGGTGTTGATGGGAGGTGGGAGTGTTGATGGGAGGTGGGGTGTTGATGGAGGTGGGAGGTTGATGGGGGAGTGTGAGGGAGGTGTTGATGGGAGGTGGGGTGTTGATGGGAGGTGGGGATGTTGATGGGGGGTGGAGTGTTGATGGGAGGTGGAGTGTTGATGGGAGGTGGGGTGTGATTGAGTGGGGGTGGGTGGGTTGATGGGAGGTGGGGGATGAGTTGATGGGAGGTGGGAGTGTTGATGGGAGGTGGGGTGTTGATGGGATGTGGGGTGTTGATGGAGTGGGGGAGTGTTGATGGGAGGTAGGAGGTGTTGATGGGAGGTGGGGTGTTGATAGGAGGTGGGAGTGTTGATAGGAGGTGGGGTGTTGATGGGAGGTGGGGAGTGTTGATGGGAGGTGAGAGTGTTGATGGAGGTGGGGGTTGATGGGAGGTGGGGTGTTGATGGGAGGTGGGGAGGTTGATGGGAGGTGGGGTGTTGATGGGAGGGGGGGGTGTTGATGGGAGGTGGGAGTGTTGATGGGAGGTGGGGTGTTGATGGAGGTGGGGAGTGTTGATGGGAGGTGGAGGTTGATGGGAGGTGGGGAGTGTTGATGGAGGTGGGAGTGTTGATGGGAGGTGGGGTGTTGATGGGAGGTGGGGAGTGTTGATGGAAGGTGGGGTGTTGATGGGAGGTGGGGTGTTGATGGGGGGTGGGGGTGTTGATGGGGGGCTGTTGAGTAGAGGGTGGAAGTGTGTGGGATAGGTTGGGGCCAGTGAAGGAGAAGAGTGGTAGGTCGTAGTGTTCCTCTAGTAAGTTCTGGTTGAAATACTTAAAATGTTAAAGCTGTGTCAGTAAAATAACGAAGTGGTTAGGTTGCTTGGCTCTCAGAAACGTACGTTTCGACGCTTGCGTTGAATATTTTCAGAATGTAAAATGGGGGTAGAGATACAGGGTGGAGGTGTAGAGATACATAGTGGGGGTATAGAGATACATAGTGGGGGTGTAGAGATACAGGGTGGAGGTGTAGAGATACATAGTGGGGGTATAGAGATACATAGTGGGGGTGTAGAGATACATGGTGGGGGTGTAGAGATACATAGTGGAGGTATAGAGATACATAGTGGGGGTATAGAGATACATAGTGAGGGTGTAGAGATACATGGTGGGGGTATAGATACTTAGTGGGGGTGTAGAGATACATAGGGGTATAGAGATACATGTGGGGTGTAGAGATACAGGGTAGGGGTGTAGAGATACATAGTGGGGGTATAGAGAGACATAGTGGGGGTGTAGAAATACAGGGTGAAGGTGTAGAGATACATGGTGGGGGTGTAGAGATACATAGGGATATAGAGATACATAGTGGGGGTGTAGAGATACATAGTGGGGGTGTAGAGATACAGGGTGGAGGTGTAGAGATACATGGTGGGGGTGTAGAGATACAGGGTGGGGTGTAAAGATACATGGTGGGGTGTAGAGGTATAGGGTGGGGGTGTAGAGATACAGGGTGGGTGAGGTATGTGGGTGTAGAGATACAGGGTGGGGTGTAGAGATACATGGTAGGGGTGTAGAGATACAGGGTGGGGTGTAGAGATACATGGTGGGGGTGTAGAGATACATGGTAGGGGTGTAGAGATACAGGGTGGGGGTGTAGAGATACAGGGTGGGGTGTAGAGATACATGGTGAGGGTGTAGAGATACATGGTGGGGTGTAGAGATATAGGGTGGGGTGTAGATATACAGGGTGGGGTGTAGAGATACGTGGTGGGGGTGTAGAGATACAAGGTGGGGTGTAGAGATACATGGTGGGGGTGTAGATCAGGGTGAGGGTGTAGAGATACAGGGTGGGGTGTAGAGATCATGGTGGGGTGTAGAGATACAGGGTGGGTATAGATGCAGGTGGGTGTAGAGATAGTGGGTAGGGGTGTAGAGATACTGGGTGGGGTGTAGAGATACAGGGTTGAGGTGTAGATATACAGGGTGGGGGTGTAGAGATACATGGTGGGGTGTAGAGATACATGGTGGGGGTGTAGAGATACAGGGTGGGGTGTAGAGATACAGGGTGGGGTGTAGAGATACATGGTGGGGGTGTAGAGATACAAGGTGGGGGTGTAGAGATAAAGGGTGGGGTGTAGAGATACAGGGTGGGGGTGTAGAGATACAGGATGGAGGTGTTGATATAGGGTGGAGGTGTTGATATAGGATGGAGGTGTTGGTATAGGATGGAGGTGTTGATATAGGGTGGGGGTGTTGATACAGGGTAGGGTGAAGAGATACATGATGGGGGTGTAGAGATATACAAGGTGGAGGATGCATAGAAGGGAGGTGGATAGAGAAATAGCGTGCAAGTCTTCTCCCCCCCCTGGTCCCCCCCACACACACAGAGGTACGATAAAGCTCTTGGAGCAGGGAGAGAGTGGATTTAATAACGACCATCTAAGAGGCGGCGCCAGGAGCTACGAATTGACCCCACAACCACAAATAGGTGAGTACACACACACATACAACATGAAAGATATACAATCGTGGCGAAATAGAAGAGAGAAAAAGAGAGAGAGAGAAAGAGAGAGAGAGAGAGAGAGAGAAAGAGAGAGAGAGAGAGAGAGAGAGAGAATCACCTAGCAAACAATCGCTGGAGTCATATTCTAGAGCTAAAGTCTTTGTTGCCATAATCAGAGTAATAAAAGTCTTATCACACTGTGCTTATGAAGGTAATATTATAATGGAAAGTGATAGGCTATCGTGGCATATCAACATGGCGGCCAGCTTACACAATGGCAGCCGCTTGCGGCAGCCAGGATCTAAGCCGCACTCGCCCGCCGCATGCACGGATCAACCTTACCATGCACTCACATAGGGGTTATTTTCCAAGCGAGGGACCAGGGCACATACGCCACATTACGCCCATAGGAAATTTGAGGAACCTGAGGCTGGTTGTGGGATAGTTCTTGATGTATTTGTGTAATTCATGTTGTGGAGGGTATGGGGTGTTGGGGTTGTGGGATGTATGGGTTGTGGGATGTGGGAGTTGTGGAATGGGGGGGTTTGAGAAGTGGGAGAGGTGGGGAGCAGTTTTTGTAGGAGGAAGAGGTCGAGGGAGGTGGTGGAGGTAGTAGGACTGAAAAATCCTGGAAAGAATGGTCCCAAATCTGCACACAGAAATCACTCCCTACGAAAGAAAAAGACTGGGCAGGCGATGCAAAATGCCCCCAATAAAAAGTAGGGGCCCCATTGGTACACTGAGGGAAAACACCGTAAGTGTCCGGGGCCCAAGACTGTTCAACAGCCTCCCATCAAGCATTAGGGGAATAGCCAATAAACTCCTGGCTGCCTTCAAGAGAGAGCTGGACAGATACCTAAAGTCAGTGCCGGATCAGCCGGGCTGTGGCTCGTACGTTGGACTGCGTGCGGCCAGCAGTAACAGCCTAGTTGATCAGGCCCTGATCCATCGGGAGGCCCCGTCATGGACCGGGCCGCGGGGGCGTTGATCCCCGGAATAACCTCCAGATAACCAGGAAGGAAGTTCGTATTCTCGCAAATGTTGATTAGTTCTGGTGGCCATATGGCAAGACGTTGATGTGTGGCCATATAGCAAGACGTTGGTGTGTGGCCATATGGCAAGACGTTGATGTGTGGCCATATGGCAAGACGTTGATGTGTGGCCATATGGCAAGACATACATTAGGAACATATACTCCATGCTGCGACGTGTACGGCAACACTTGCCATACACAAACTTGCTAATGCTAGTCCAGGTTGCGATGACTAACATCATGTTATCCAACTGACCTCTCATTTGTGAGTGTGGTGGTGTGAGTGTGGTGGTGTGAGTGTGGTGGTGAGTGTGGTGGGTGGTGGTGTGAGTGTGGTGGTGTGAGTGTGGTGGTGAGTGTGGTGGGTGGTGGTGTGAGTGTGAGTGTGGTGGGTGGTGGTGTGAGTGCGGTGGGTGGTGGTGTGAGTGTGGTGGGTGGTGGTGTGAGTGTGGTTACCTGGAGGTTATTCCGGGGATCAACGCCCCCGCGGCCCGGTCCACGACCAGGCCTCCCGATGGATCAGGGCCTAATCAACTAGGCTGTTACTGCTGGCCGCACGCAGTCCGACGTACGAGCCACAGCCCGGCTGATCCGGCACCGACTTTAGGTATCTGTCCAGCTCTCTCTTGAAGGCAGCCAGGGGTTTATTGGCAATTCCCCTAATGCTTGATGGGAGGCTGTTGAACAGTTTTGGGCCCCGGACACTTATGGTGTTTTCTCTTAGTGTACCAATGGCGCCCCTACTTTTTATTGGCGGCATTTTGCATCGCCTGCCCAGTCTTTTACTTTCGTAGGGAGTGATTTCTGTGTGCAGATTTGGGACCATTCCTTCCAAGATTTTCCAAGTGTAGATTATGATATATCTCTCCCTCCTGCGTTCCAACGAGTACAAGTCAAGTGCTTCCAAGCGTTCCCAGTAGTTAAGTTGCTTGACAGAACTTATACGTGCAGTAAAGGATCTCTGTACACTCTCTAGATCTGCGATTTCACCTGCTTTGTATGGAGATGTTAATGTACAGCAGTATTCCAGCCTAGAGAGAACAAGTGATTTGAAAAGGATCATCATGGGCTTGGCATCTCTCGTTTTGAAAGTTCTCATTATCCATCCTATCATTTTCTTTGCACGTGCGATCGTGGCACTGTTGTGATCCTTGAAAGTGAGATCCTCAGACATTACTACTCCCAGGTCCCTTACATTATTTTTCCGTGGTGGGTGGTGGTGGTGAGTGTGGTGGGTGGTGGTGGTGAGTGTGGTGGTGTGAGTGTGGTGGTGTGAGTGTGGTGGTGTGAGTGTGGTGGTGTGAGTGTGGTGGTGAGTGTGGTGGTGAATGTGGTGGTGTGAGTGTGGTGGTGAGTGTGGCGGTGTGAGTGTGGTGGGTGGTGGTGTGAGTGTGGTGGTGTGAGTGTGGTGGTGTGAGTGTGGTGGTGTGAGTGTGGTGGTGTGTGTGGTGGTGTGAGTGTGGTGGTGTGTGGTGGTGAGTGTGGTGGTGTGAGTGTGGTGGTGAGTGTGGTGGGTGGTGGTGTGAGTGTGGTGGTGTGAGTGTGGTGGTGTGAGTGGTGGTGTGAGTGTGGTGGGTGGTGGTGTGAGTGTGGTGGTGTGAGTGTGGTGGTGAGTGTGGTGGTGTGAGTGTGGTGGTGAGTGTGGTGGGTGGTGGTGTGAGTGTGGCGGGTGGTGGTGTGAGTGTGGTGGGTGGTGGTGTGAGTGTGGTGGTGTGAGTGTGGTGGGTGGTGGTGTGAGGGTGGTGGTTGGTGGTGTGAGGGTGGTGGGTGCTGGTGTGAGGGTGGTGGGTGGTGCTGGTATGAGGGTGGTGTATGGCAACACTTGCCATACACAAACTTGCTAATGCTAGTCCAGGATGCGATGACTAACATCATGTTATCCAACTGACCTCTCATTTGTGAGTGTGGTGGTGTGAGTGTGGTGGGTGGTGGTGTGAGTGTGGTGGTGTGAGTGTGGTGGGTGGTGGTGTGTGTGGTGGTGTGAGTGTGGTGGGTGGTGGTGTGAGTGTGGTGGTTGGTGGTGTGAGGGTGGTGGGTGCTGGTGTGAGGGTGGTGGGTGGTGCTGGTATGAGGGTGGTGGTGTGAGGTTGGTTGTTGCTGGTGTGAGGGTGGTGTTGTGAGGTTGGTTGTTGCTGGTGTGAGGGTGCTGGTGCTGATGTGCGGGTGGTGGTACTGGTGTGAGGGTGGTGGGTGGTGTTGGTGTGAGGGTGGTGATGCTGGTGTAAGGGTGGTGGTGCTGGTGTGAGGGTTGTGGGTGATGGTGCTGGTGTAAGGGTGGTGGTGTGAGGGTGCTGGTGTAAGGGTGGTGGTGCTGGTGTGAGGGTTGTGGGTGGTGGTGCTGGTGTAAGGGTGGTGGTGTGAGGGTGCTGGTGTAAGGGTGGTGGTGCTGGTGTGAGGGTTGTGGGTGGTGGTGCTGGTGTAAGGGTGGTGGTGCTGGTGTAAGGGTGGTGGTGCTGGTGTGAGGGTTGTGGGTGATGGTGCTGGTGTAAGGGTGGTGGTGTGATGGTGCTGGTGTAAGGGTGGTGGTGTGAGGGTGCTGGTGTAATGTTTTTAGTGCAAGAGTTTTTACCGTGGTCTTGAGAACACACATGGTATGAGAACATAAACAGAATATAATATTATGTAACTTGAACTTACGATAACCCAGTAAAGTCGAACACTGTGACTTCCATTGGTAATGATGTATCTTTGGTGGTGTACCTTTTGGTGGTGTACCACTGGTGGTGTACCTTTGGTCGTGTACCTTTGGTCGTGTACCTTTGATATACCGTTGATGGTGTACCATCAGTGATGTACCTTTGATATACCGTTAATGGGTTCAGAGAATTTTCCTACTACCGCAGCTCGCCCTTTGTACTATAGTTTTCTTCAGCTTATGTACTGAGTTACTTCAAAGGTTAACGTGGTACAAGACCCTGCCAGCCAGGATCATGACCACCAACAATCCTCGTTCAAACGTGGTACAAGAGCCTGCCAACCACGATCATGACCACCAACAATCCTCGTTCAAACGTGGTACAAGAGCCTGCCAACCACGATCATGACCACCAACAATCCTCGTTCAAACGTGGTACAAGAGCCTGCCAACCACGATCATGACCACCAACAATCCTCAGTCAAACGTGGTACAAGACCCTGCCAGCCAGGCGGGGTCACGGCCACCAACAATTCTCAGTCAAACGCCAGGCGAAAATAATGAATTAAAACCTTAACCGGCCACCCCAACGACTGGGCGGCCATTTGTATTGTTCAGAGGGATCTATTCAGCTTTGCAATTTCGAGTCATTTATAACTTTCAGTGCGCCTATTATTATATAACCATTACACCTGATATGAATAAATGAGTCTTGAGAAGGGACGGTTGCAATGCCTTATCAAAATAATTAATCTTGAGGCCCTCTGGAGCTCATGTCATCATCATTATCATGCGCTTTCATCATCATCATTATACAGTCTACCTACTTCCAAAGTCGTCACCTCCACTTTTTCACTGGATTGTCATTTCCGTGGTACTGCCCTTGCGTGTTGGGCAGCATCGTGGGGCAGGAGTTTATATATGTAGTACAGTATTACAGTGTCTGATGAGCAAGACGGCGTTGATCCTTCCAGAAAGCCATGAGGGGCGCGTTGATATCTCCAGAAAGCCATGAGAGGCGCGTTGACCCCTCCAATAAGCCATGAAAGGAGCGTTGACTCCTCCCCAAAAAAACATAAAGGGGCGCGTTAATCCTCTCTAGAAAGTCACGAAGAGAATGTTGACTCTTCCAGAAAAGCATGAAGGGAGCGCTGACCCCCCTCCAAAAAGTCATGAAAGGCAAGTTGATCCCCTCCAGAAAGTCAGCAGGAGCGCGTTAACCCCCACTCCAGAAAGCCATGAAGGGAACGTTTACCCCTCCAGAAATCCAAGAGGTCGCGTTAAACCCCTCCAGAAAGTCATGAAGAGAGCGTTGACCCCTCCAGAAAGCCAAGAGGTCGCGTTGAACCCCTCCAGAAAGCCATGAAGGACCCGTTGGTCCCTCCAGAAAGCCAAGAGGTCGCGTTGAACCCCTCCAGAAAGCCAAGAAGGGCGCATTGACCCCTCCAGAAAGCCATAAAAGGCGCCTTGTAAAATCAAACTAATAGTAAAGCACAACCATGAAGGAGATAGCCGGGCCTGGTTGAAGTCATCACAGGACGATCAAGGGTTGGCCCGCGCTCCCAGCAGCCCTAGGGAAAAAAAATTCTGATGTAAACACTCTGACGTCATAAGTGAGGGCGGAGACTCGTTTTTCCCGGGCCAGTTCGTAGGCTCAGTTTTTTGTTTCTTGAGATGTTCCACTACTTTTTGGATTAATAATAATAATAATAATAATAATAATAATAATAATAATAATTGCGACCTTAATGACCCTGGTGCTGTCAGTAAACTTTGAACCTGATGCATTATGTTTTGGCATCAAGTTGAGGGGATACAAGGAGGGGAACAAGGGTAGGGGGTACAAGGGGAAGGGATACAAGTTGGGGAAGAAGGGGAGGGGATACAAGGAGGGGAACAAGGGTAGGGGGTGCAAGGAGGGGTACAACGGGAAGGGATACAAGGAGGGTAAGAAGGGGAGGGGATACAAGGAGGGGAACAAGGGTAGGGAGTACAAGGAGGGGTACAACGGGAAGGGATACAAGGAGGGGAAGAAGGGGAGGGCATACAAGAGGAGGAAGAAGGCAAGGGGATACAAGGAGTGGAACAAGGGAGGAAGACAAGGAGGGGAACAAGGGGAGGGGATACAACGAGAGAACAAGGGGGGATACAAGGCGAAAAACAAGGGAAAGGGATACAAGGAGGGGGAACAAGAGGAGGGGATACAAGGAGGGGAACAAGGGAAAGGGATACAAGGAGGGGAACAATGGAAAGGGATACAACGTGAGGGATACAAGGAGGGGAACAAGGGGAGGGATACACTGAGGAGAAAGAGAGGGGATACAAGGAGGGGAGCAAGGGAAAGGGAAACAAGGAGGGGAACAAGGGGAGGGATACAAGAAGGGGAACAAGGGAAGAGGATACAAGGGGAGGGATACAATGAGGAGGAACAAGGGGAGGATGCACAATCGAGGAGGGGGAACAAGGGGAGAGATACACTACCTCCCCAACCATCAACACCTCCACCTCCCCCTCCTCCACCTTCCCCGCCTCTATCTTCCCCGCCACCACCACTCCACCTTCCCCGCCTCTATCTCCCCCGCCACCACCACTCCACCTTCACCTCCCCCACCTTCACCTCCCTCCACCTTCACCTCCCTCCACCTTCACCTCCCTCCACCTTCACCTCCCTCCACCTTCACTTCCCTCCACCTTCACTTCCCTCCACCTTCACTTCCCTCCACCTTCACCTCCCAGACACTTCTCCCTCTCCGCCTCCCTCCTCCACTTCCCTGACCATACACATGTAACCCGCACATAGGAGAGGGGAGCTTAAGACGACGTTTCGGTCCTACTTGGACCATTTACAAAGTCACAGTGTGACTTTGTAAAGGCTCCCCTCCCCCCTGGGCTGGTGGACCAGACCAGGCTGGCTGGCTGGTGTACCAGGCTGGCTGGCTGGTGTACCAGGCTGGCTGGCTGCATGATGCTGTGTTGTTATACTTCATTATCCACCCAGTTATCTTGCTTCCCATCCCCTCACCCTTACCTGCCTCCTCCTCCTCTCATCTGTCCCCTCCCCCTCACCCTTAACTGCTTCCTCCCCCTCACCTCTCCCCTCACCCTTACCTCTCCCCTCACCCTTACCTGCCTCCCCCTCACCTGTCCCGTCATCCTTACCTGCCTCCTCCCCCTCACCTGTCACCTCACCCTTACCAGCCTCCACCCCCTCGCCTGTCCCCTCCTCCCTCACCTATCCCCTCTCCCTTACCTGCCTCCTTCCCTGCTTCACTCGCCTGCCCCCTCTCACCTCTTCCTCTCACTCATTTCCTCTACCCCCCCTCATCATTCATTCTCTTACCCCCCCTTTTCCCTTAAATTTCTCATATTTCTCATCTACCCTTTCCCTTTAATCCACTCTCACCTCGCGGTCATCCCTCTCAACCTTCCTTTTGAACCATCCCTCTCACTGTCACTGACTTGTCCCAGTCACTGACTCGTGGTATACGTTTGTCTCAGTCACTGACTCATGGTATACACTTGTCCCAGTCACTGACTCATGGTATACACTTGTCCCAGTCACTGACTCATGGTATACACTTGTCCCAGTCACTGACTCATGGTATACGTTTGTCTCAGTCACTGACTCATGGTATACACTTGTCCCAGTCACTGACTCGTGGTATACGTTTGTCTCAGTCACTGACTCATGGTATACACTTGTCCCAGTCACTGACTCATGGTATACACTTGTCCCAGTCACTGACTCATGGTATACGTTTGTCTCAGTCACTGACTCATGGTATACACTTGTCCCAGTCACTGACTCGTGGTATACACTTGTCTCAGTCACTGACTCATGGTATACACTTGTCCCAGTCACTGACTCGTGGTATACACTTGTCTCAGTCACTGACTCATGGTATACACTTGTCCCAGTCACTGACTCATGGTATACACTTGTCTCAGTCACTGACTCATGGTATACACTTGTCTCAGTCACTGACTCATGGTATACGTTTGTCTCAGTCACTGACTCATGGTATACGTTTGTCTCAGTCACTGACTCATGGTATACGTTTGTCTCAGTCACTGACTCATGGTATACGTTTGTCTCAGTCACTGACTCATGGTATACACTTGTCTCAGTCACTGACTCATGGTATACACTTGTCTCAGTCACTGACTCATGGTATACGTTTGTCTCAGTCACTGACTCATGGTATACGTTTGTCTCAGTCACTGACTCATGGTATACGTTTGTCTCAGTCACTGACTCATGGTATACGTTTGTCTCAGTCACTGACTCATGGTATACGTTTGTCTCAGTCACTGACTCATGGTATACGTTTGTCTCAGTCACTGACTCATGGTATACACTTGTCCCAGTCACTGACTCATGTCATACACACTGGTTTTATAAAAAATTGCGAGAAAAACAGTAACCCATGCCTTTTAGACTAGGCAGGGCCTAGTCCAGAATCTGCACACTGCCATAACAACATACTGGAGTAAGAGAGATGGAAGGAAGTGCAAAATAAGCTCAGTGAAGAGCAGGGGCGCGGTGGAGACAATATCCGGGGTCCCAGATTATTCAACACCTTACCAGAAGACATCAGAATAAGTGTAAAAGCCTTCAAGAGGAAACTGGACAAGTATCTTCGCCAAGTGCCAGATCAACCAGGCTGTGGTGGATATGTGGGGCAACGGGCCTCCAATAGCAACAGGCTGGTTGATCAGGCTAGCACCAGACGAGCCTGGCCCATGGTCGGGCTCTGAGAGTAGTAGGATTCTCGAAAATCATCAAAGGTATATAAGGTATGGAGACAAGAGTCATCCCACAGTCGTTAAACCAACTATGTAGCCCCACTTGCAGTAAAGCAACTGCAAGAAAACCATAGATCGATAGCACTGACATCACATATTAGTCAAATCTCTGAAGTTCTAAGAGGCAAGATTTGGTTATGCTAGCGTGGAAGACAGAGAAGAATTTTCTGTGCCAAGATTGCAATATGATTGTGTGTCACACAGGGATTATATGTGGTTTAAAAGACACAGAATCACAACACTTGCTCAACTTAGTGCAACATGGGTTTAGGTGAGGTCACTCCTGCCTCTCACAACTACTGGATCACTATGACATGGTCTTGGATGATCTCTCCTGCCTCTCACAACTACTGGATCACTATGACATGGTCTTGGATGGTCCCTCCTGCCTCTCACAACTACTGGATCACTATGACATGGTCTTGGATGGTACCTCCTGCCTCTCACAACTACTGGATCACTATGACATGGTCTTGGATGGTACCTCCTGCCTCTCACAACTACTGGATCACTATGACATGGTCTTGGATGGTACCTCCTGCCTCTCACAACTACTGGATCACTATGACATGGTCTTGGATGGTCTCTCCTGCCTCTCACAACTACTGGATCACTATGACATGGTCTTGGATGGTACCTCCTGCCTCTCACAACTACTGGATCACTATGACATGGTCTTGGATGGTACCTCCTGCCTCTCACAACTACTGGATCACTATGACATGGTCTTGGATGGTACCTCCTGCCTCTCACAACTACTGGATCACTATGACACGGTCTTGGATGGTACCTCCTGCCTCTCACAACTACTGGATCACTATGACATGGTCTTGGATGGTCTCTCCTGCCTCTCACAACTACTGGATCACTATGACATGGTCTTGGATGGTACCTCCTGCCTCTCACAACTACTGGATCACTATGACATGGTCTTGGATGGTACCTCCTGCCTCTCACAACTACTGGATCACTATGACATGGTCTTGGATGGTCCCTCCTGCCTCTCACAACAACTGGATCACTATGACATGGTCTTGGATGGACTGGAGGACAAACAAAATTCAGATGCATTTAATAATAATCACTATTTGTACAAGTACATGATACAACTTCTACGGAGCATAGCTGACATCAGTGACATACTATAGAGAAAGGTCATGGTTATGTAGAGCATTTCTGGCAGCTTAGGTTAGTTTTGCCCCCAGGATGCGACCCCTACCAGTCGGCTAACACTCAGGTACCTATTTACTGCTAGGTGAACAGGGACAGCAAGTGTCTTAAGGAAACACACCCAAATGTTTCCTCTCATGCCATTGATCGAACCACGGACTTCAGTGTGTGAGCTGAGTGCGCTACCAACCGAGCTGTGGAACACCTTATGTTCCGACTTTTAAGAAAAGTCTTAGACTACTACGATCACTGTGTAATAACTAAAACACCAGATATGAGACGATGGTTTTTTGATTTACTACCGAAATCAGAAACAAAGAGTGAAAGCAAAGTACCAACAGAGGCTGCCACGGTGAGGTCAGGTTAGGTTTGTCAGGAAACATGGCAAGTGTTTCCTGACGTGGGTCTTAGTCATGTGATGACCCGCCGCTGGAGCTTTTGGTCATCTGACCCAGACCTTCCGCTGGCTTACCGGTCCACCCCTTTGAAAATTAGGGTTATAAGTCTTGTTTTTTTTTTTTTTTACCAGAGTAAGGTGGTGGTTCGTCAAGACACCGTTCTGACCAACATTCTCTCAGCTTTATGTCCGACACAGACTGAGACGTAAGTCATAGCACTGTATCATTCTTTGCAGATGATAATAGACTGTGTACGAGAGTGACATCTATTGAGGACACTAAATTTTCGAGCTGATATAAAGCAAGTGTTGCAGTGAGCCACAGAAAACATTATGATGTTCAGTGATAAATTTCAGTTTGCTGCTGAAAAATAAAATAATTGAAAACTAGAGCGAAGCATCAAAGGTAAACCAAACCAACAGAACCAAAGATGAATGTGAGAGACTTAGTAGTGACAGTGTGAGATATCTCTCTCCCTCCATCCTTTCCTCCTCCCTCTATCCTTCCATCCTTTATCCCTTCTAGATCTATCATTCCCTTCTCCCTACATCCTTCTATCCTCCATCCTTCCCTCCTCCCCCCCCCTCTCTCCCCTTCTCTGTCCTTCCCATTTCTCTCCATCCTCCCCTCCTCTGTCTTTCCTATTTCTCTCCATCCTCCCCTCCTCTGTCTTTCCTATTTCTCTCCATCTTTCCTTCCTCTATCCCTCCTCTCTCCATCCGTCCTCCATCATTCCTCCTATCTTCCTCTATCCTTCCCTCCGATTTTCCTTTTCCCTTATTCCTTCTCTTCTCCTCGAGTCTTCCTCCTCTTTCCTTGATTCTTCCCCCACTCCTCCCTTCTTCCAACCCCTCCCTCGCCCCCTCTCTCTCCTCCACCTTTCTTCCCCGCCCGTCACGCATTTATCACGGCATTATTCTTCATTTATCATAGCATTATTCTTCATTTATCATCCTTTATCCCCGTTGCTCGTGTCCAGACTTCACTTGAATGGTCCGCACCGATTTGTATGTCTTTAGATCCTTGCTGCTGATTTCTGCTGTGGTTTAGTGGGTGTGGGTGGGTGGGTGGTTGGGTATTTGTGGGTGGGTGGTTGTGTGTGGGTGGGTGGTTGTTTGTGGGTGGGTGGTTGTTTGTGGGTGGGTGGTCGTTTGTGGGTGGGTGGTCGTTTGTGGGTGGGTGGTCGTTTGTGGGTGGGTGGTCGTTTGTGGGTGGGTGGTAGTTTGTGGGTGGGTGGTCGTTTGTGGGTGGGTGGTCGTTTGTGGGTGGGTGGTCGTTTGTGGGTGAGTGGTCGTTTGTGGGGTGCGTGGGTGTACAAATGAATGTAGAGATGTGTGTGTACTCACCAATTTGTCCTCACCCAGTTGTGTTTGTTGGGGTCAAGACTCGGCAGGCTGAGTGACCCATGTGGGTCACAGCATGGATTACATTTGCTAAGAGCGAGACAGATATGCTTCCTATTTGTACTAATTTAGTTGTTTCACTTCCTTCTTGAAGACTACCAGAGGTTTGTTGGTAATTCCACTTATGCATGGAGGGTGGGTGTTGAAGAGTCGGGGACCTCTGACACTTACCGAGTTCTCTGTTTTCGTCGCGCCCCTGCATTTTATTGCAGGTACTTTGCACCATTTGCGAAGTCTCTCGTTATATGGAATAATTTCAGTGTTCACGTTTGGGACTAATCTCTCTAGAATTTTGCAGGCATAAATTATGATGTGCCTCTCTCGCCTACCTTCCAAACACTACAGGTGCAGAGACTTCAAGGGTTCCCAGTGGTTCAGATGTCTGATCGAGTATATACGAGTAGTGAAGCTCCATATATTTTTCAGGTCAGCAGTGGAGGTGGTGGTCAGTATACAGCAGTATTGTAGCCTGGAGAGAATAACTGACGTAAACAGTATCATCATTGGCTCAGCGTCTCTTGTCTTGAAAGTTCTGGTGTGCCTGTAGGTATCAATAACAACGTTGTTATGATCCTTGAATGTGAACTGTTTAGACATCATTACTCCTAAGTCTCTCACTCGGGACTTTCACTCTATTGAATGATGTGAGTTTATCCTGTACTCCATTTCAGTCTTTATTTCCTCCATTTTTTCTATGGATGAACAACTGAAGCTTGTCCTCTTTGAACATCATATTGTTGCCTGAGGCTCACTGGAAGACTTGATTTATACTCTTGTCGAGGGCCGCCACTCTCACAGATTTTCTCTTGTCATCAGCAAAGGATTTTACAGTACTGTGATTTATGTCCTTGTTACTGTGGGATATAAGAATGAGAAACAGAAGTGGGGCGAGTACCGTGCCTCGAGTACTGCTTTGAAAAACAGAACTTTTCACTGTGGCAGCCTCCGGCTTCACTCCATTACTACTACACTCTGGGTTCTATTTGTTAAGAAGTTAATGTCCATAAACCATACCCCCGGCCGGGATTGAACCCGCGGTCATAGAGACTCTATGACCGCGGGTTCAATCCCGGCCGGGGGTATGGTTTATTTGCAATCGTGTCATTACGATTTCTTAAGTCAAGTCTTAATGTCCATCTTCCCACTTTTCCAGTTATTCCTTGTATGCGTATTTTGCTCAGTCACGCCATGATTGTGCACTACAGTATCATGTAGCTTGTGTCTTCCAGAGCATCCAGGACCGCATGCTAATGTTCTAGCTGCCATCGACTGTGTAGTCTTGCTTCTTAGAACCCGTGAAGGTAGAACTATTGGTCTGTAGTTCTTGGCAATTGCTTTACTGTCTCCTTTGTGAAGAGGGACAAAACCAGTGGTCTCCAGTGACTGTCCAGACCTCCTCAGAACACGGAAGGTCTCAGAGAGTGGTTTCTTGCATGAATATTGTTATACTACACTTAAACGAGTCTGGGCCTGATAATGTGTTGAGATTGTTAAGATGGGTAGATCACATTGTAGGTGGGTTGATTACATTGTAGGTGGGTTGATTACATTGTAGGATAACTTCTCTTTAGTAACAAACACCTAAGACATCTTGCACACTAAAATGACTTGTATATATGTATTTAAAATGTATACATGTAGACAAATATATATTTCGATGTATTTATGTATATACACATGGATGTATACATGAAGACACATTTATGTATGCATACAGGTATGTTTACATGCAGAACTCTAAACAGGAAGTATACATGCACATGCATAGGGATGTATACATGGTTGTATGCATAAAGGCATGCATAAATCTATGCATGTCGATATGCAATACGGCATGCAAGATGTATACATAGAAGAAAGTGGCCAAGTTTAAAGAAGAGTGAAGATAAGTTTATGTAGAGTGAGAGTATTGATGCTGGTGACTACCATGATGCTGGTGATTACCATGATGCTGGTGATTACCATGATGCTGGTGATTACCATGATGCTGGTGATTACCATGATGCAGGTGATTACCATGATGCTGGTGATTACCATGATGCTGGTGATTACCATGATGCTGGTGATTACCATGATGCTGGTGATTACCATGATGCTGGTGATTACCATGATGCTGGTGATTACCATGATGCTGGTCATTACCATGATGCTGGTGATTACCATGATGCTGGTGATTACCATGATGCTGGTGATTACCATGATGCTGGTGATTACCATGATGCTGGTGATGCTGGTCATTACCATGATGCTGGTGATTACCATGACGCTGGTGATTACCATGATGCTGGTGATTACCATGATGCTGGTGATTACCATGATGCTGGTGATTACCATGATGCTGGTGATTACCATGATGCTGGTGATTACCATGATGCTGGTGATTACCATGATGCTGGTCATTACCATGATGCTGGTGATTACCATGATGCTGGTCATTACCATGATGCTGGTCATTACCATGATGCTGGTGATTACCATGATGCTGGTGATTACCATGATGCTGGTCATTACCATGATGCTGGTGATTACCATGATGCTGGTCATTACCATGATTACCATGATGCTGGTGATTACCATGATGCTGGTGATTACCATGATGCTGGTGATTACCATGATGCAGGTGATTACCATGATGCTGGTGATTACCATGATGCTGGTGATTACCATGATGCTGGTGATTACCATGATGCTGGTGATTACCATGATGCTGGTCATTACCATGATGCTGGTGATTACCATGATGCTGGTCATTACCATGATGCTGGTGATTACCATGATGCTGGTGATTACCATGATGCTGGTGATTACCATGATGCTGGTCATTACCATGATGCTGGTGATTACCATGATGCTGGTCATTACCATGATGCTGGTGATTACCATGATGCTGGTGATTACCATGATGCTGGTGATTACCATGATGCTGGTGATTACCATGATGCTGGTGATTACCATGATGCTGGTCATTACCATGATTACCATGATGCTGGTGATTACCATGATGCAGGTGATTACCATGATGCTGGTCATTACCATGATGCTGGTGATTACCATGATGCTGGTGATTACCATGATGCAGGTGATTACCATGATGCTGGTCATTACCATGATGCTGGTGATTACCATGATGCTGGTGATTACCATGATGCTGGTGATTACCATGATGCTGGTCATTACCATGATGCTGGTGATTACCATGATGCTGGTGATTACCATGATGCTGGTGATTACCATGATGCTGGTCATTACCATGATGCTGGTCATTACCATGATGCTGGTCATTACCATGATGCTGGTGATTACCATGATGCTGGTGATTACCATGATGCTGGTGATTACCATGATGCAGGTGATTACCATGATGCTGGTGATTACCATGATGCTGGTGATTACCATGATGCTGGTGATTACCATGATGCTGGTGATTACCATGATGCTGGTGATTACCATGATGCTGGTGATTACCATGATGCTAATGATTACCATGATGCTGGTGATTACCATGATGCTGGTGATTACCATGATGCTGGTCATTACCATGATGCTGGTCATTACCATGATGCTGGTCATTACCATGATGCTGGTGATTACCATGATGCTGGTGATTACCATGATGCTGGTGATTACCATGATGCTGGTCATTACCATGATGCTGGTCATTACCATGATGCTGGTGATTACCATGATGCTGGTCATTACCATGATGCTGGTGATTACCATGATGCTGGTGATTACCATGATGCTGGTGATTACCATGATGCTGGTGATTACCATGATGCTGGTGATTACCATGATGCAGGTGATTACCATGATGCTGGTCATTACCATGATGCTGGTGATTACCATGATGCTGGTGATTACCATGATGCAGGTGATTACCATGATGCTGGTCATTACCATGATGCTGGTGATTACCATGATGCTGGTGATTACCATGATGCTGGTCATTACCATGATGCTGGTGATTACCATGATGCAGGTGATTACCATGATGCTGGTCATTACCATGATGCTGGTCATTACCATGATGCTGGTGATTACCATGATGCTGGTCATTACCATGATGCTGGTGATTACCATGATGCAGGTGATTACCATGATGCTGGTCATTACCATGATGCTGGTGATTACCATGATGCTGGTGATTACCATGATGCTGGTCATTACCATGATGCTGGTGATTACCATGATGCTGGTGATTACCATGATGCTGGTGATTACCATGATGCTGGTGATTACCATGATGCTGGTGATTACCATGATGCAGGTGATTACCATGATGCTGGTCATTACCATGATGCTGGTGATTACCATGATGCTGGTGATTACCATGATGCTGGTCATTACCATGATGCTGGTGATTACCATGATGCAGGTGATTACCATGATGCTGGTCATTACCATGATGCTGGTGATTACCATGATGCTGGTGATTACCATGATGCTGGTCATTACCATGATGCTGGTGATTACCATGATGCTGGTGATTACCATGATGCTGGTCATTACCATGATGCTGGTCATTACCATGATGCTGGTGATTACCATGATGCTGGTGATTACCATGATGCTGGTCATTACCATGATGCTGGTGATTACCATGATGCTGGTGATTACCATGATGCTGGTCATTACCATGATGCTGGTGATTACCATGATGCTGGTCATTACCATGATGCTGGTGATTACCATGATGCTGGTCATTACCATGATGCTGGTGATTACCATGATGCTGGTAATTACCATGATGGTGATTACCATGATGCTGGTAATTACCATGATGCTGGTGATTACCATGATGCTGGTCATTACCATGGTGCTGGTGATTACCATGATGCTGGTGATTACCATGATGCTGGTCATTACCATGATGCTGGTCATTACCATGATGCTGGTCATTACCATAATGCTGGTCATTACCATGATGCTGGTGATTACCATGATGCTGGTCATTACCATGATGCTGGTGATTACCATGATGCTGGTCATTACCATGATGCTGGTCATTACCATGATGCTGGTCATTACCATGATGCTGGTCATTACCATGATGCTGGTGATTACCATGATGCTGGTCATTACCATGATGCTGGTCATTACCATGATGCTGGTCATTACCATGATGCTGGTGATTACCATGATGCTGGTCATTACCATGATGCTGGTGATTACCATGATACTGGTCATTACCATGATGCTGGTCATTACCATGATGCTGGTCATTACCATGATGGTAATTACCATGATGCTGGTAATTACCATGATGCTGGTCATTACCATGATGCTGGTCATTACCATGATGCTGGTCATTACCATGATGCTGGTCATTACCATGATGCTGGTGATTACCATGATGCTGGTCATTACCATGATGCTGGTCATTACCATGATGCTGGTGATTACCATGATGCTGATTACCATGATGCTGGTGATTACCATGATGCTGGTGATTACCATGATGCTGGTGATTACCATGATGCTGGTGATTACCATGATGCTGGTGATTACCATGATGCTGGTCATTACCATGATGCTGGTCATTACCATGATGCTGGTCATTACCATGATGGTAATTACCATGATGCTGGTAATTACCATGATGCTGGTGATTACCATGATGCTGGTAATTACCATGATGCTGGTGATTACCATGATGCTGGTCATTACCATGATGCTGGTGATTACCATGATGCTGGTCATTACCATGATGCTGGTCATTACCATGATGCTGGTGATTACCATGATGCTGATTACCATGATGCTGGTGATTACCATGATGCTGGTGATTACCATGATGCTGGTGATTACCATGATGCTGGTGATTACCATGATGCTGGTAATTACCATGATGCTGGTGATTACCATGATGCTGGTGATTACCATGATGCTGGTGATTACCATGATGCTGGTGATTACCATGATGCTGGTGATTACCATGATGCTGGTCATTACCATGATGCTGGTCATTACCATGATGCTGGTCATTACCATGATGCTGGTGATTGCCATGATGCTGGTGATTGCCATGATGCTGGTGATTACCATGATACTGGTGATTACCATGATGCTGGTCATTACCATGATGCTGGTGATTACCATGATGCTGGTCATTATTATGATGCTGGTGATTACCATGATACTGGTGATTACCATGATGCTGGTCATTACCATGATGCTGGTCATTACCATGATGCTGGTCATTACCATGATGCTGGTCATTACCATGATGCTGGTGATTGCCATGATGCTGGTGATTACCATGATGCTGGTCATTACCATGATGCTGGTCATTACCATGATGCTGGTCATTATTATGATGCTGGTGATTACCATGATACTGGTGATTACCATGATGCTGGTCATTACCATGATGCTGGTCATTATTATGATGCTGGTGATTACCATGATGCTGGTAATTACCATGATGCTGGTCATTACCATGATGCTGGT
Source organism: Cherax quadricarinatus (assembly GCF_038502225.1). Taxonomy (NCBI): domain Eukaryota; kingdom Metazoa; phylum Arthropoda; class Malacostraca; order Decapoda; family Parastacidae; genus Cherax; species Cherax quadricarinatus. Next base: position 17,415,050 of record NC_091373.1, read on the forward strand.
CATTATTATGATGCTGGTGATTACCATGATACTGGTGATTACCATGATGCTGGTCATTACCATGATGCTGGTCATTATTATGATGCTGGTGATTACCATGATACTGGTGATTACCATGATGCTGGTCATTACCATGATGCTGGTCATTATTATGATGCTGGTGATTACCATGATGCTGTTGATTACCATGATGCTGGTGATTACCATGATGCTGGTCATTATTATGATGCTGGTCATTATTATGATGCTGGTCATTATTATGATGCTGGTGATTACCATGATACTGGTGATTACCATGATGCTGGTCATTACCATGATGCTGGTCATTATTATGATGCTGGTGATTACCATGATGCTGTTGATTACCATGATGCTGGTGATTACCATGATGCTGGTCATTATTATGATGCTGGTCATTATTATGATGCTGGTCATTATTATGATGCTGGTCATTATTATGATGCTGGTGATTACCATGATACTGGTGATTACCATGATGCTGGTCATTACCATGATGCTGGTCATTATTATGATGCTGGTGATTACCATGATGCTGTTGATTACCATGATGCTGGTGATTACCATGATGCTGGTCATTATTATGATGCTGGTCATTATTATGATGCTGGTGATTACCATGATACTGGTGATTACCATGATGCTAACTTAATAATCACTTCTCTTAAGTTTGTGCCTCATTAAGTTTGGTAATAAGTAAAAAAATGCGTGAGTGGAATGACTTGTGACTTGAAATGTGACGTGGAATATGTCTTGTGTATGGTGTGTGTGTGTTTGTGTGTATGGTGCGCGCGTGTGTGTGTGTGTGTGTGTGTGTGTGTGTGTTTGTGTGTGTGCGCGCGTGCGAGTACTGTGCCTTGTGGGACAGAGCTCTTCACTATGGCAGCATTTGATTTAACTCTGTTTACCACTATTCTTTGTGTGCGATTGGTTAGAAAGTTGAAGATCCATCTGCCTACTTTGCCGGTTATCCCTTTAGCACGCATTTTGTGTGCTATTACACTATGATTGCACTTGTCAAAGGCTTTTGCAAAATCTGTGTATTTTACATCTGCATTCTGTTTGTTTTGCAGTGCATCTAGGACCATATCATAGTGGTCTAACAGTTGCGAAAGGCAGGAGCGACCTGGTCTGAAACCATGTTGCCCTGGGTTGTGCAATTTTTGGGAGTCCAGGTGGTTTGCTATCCTGCTTCTTAGAACTCTTTCAAAGATTTTTATGATATGGAACGTTAAAGCTATTGGTCTATAGTTCTTAGCTACTGCTTTGCTGCCACCTTTATGGAGTGGGGATATATCTGTTGTTTTTAGTGACTGTGGAATCTCGCCTGTGTCTAAGCTCCTTCTCCAGAGCATACTTAGGGCCCGTGAAAGGGGTTTCTTGCAGTTTTTAATGAACACTGAGTTCCACGAGTCTGGGCCTGGGGCTGAGTACATGGACATGTCGTCGATGGTTTTCTCAAAGTCTAGTGGAGTCAGGGTTATGTCAGAAATCTGGCATACATTGGCAGGGTTTTGAGGCTCATTCATGAAAAGTTTTTTGGGATTTTCTATCTTCAGAATGATTAGTGGCTCGCTGAACACAGAGTCATATTGAGATTTCAGTATCTCACTCATTTCTTTGTTGTCGTCTGTGTAGGATCCGTCTTGTCTGAGCAGGGGCCTATACTAGAAGTGGTTTTTGCCTTGTTTTTTGGCATATGAAAAGAAATATTTCGAATTTCTTTCAATTTCACTAATCGCTTTTAGCTCCTTTTGTCTCTCCTGGATCCTGTATGAGTCCTTTAACTTTAGCTCAGTATTTTCCACTTCCCTGGTTAGCACTTCCTTCCGTGTTTCAGATAATCTGGCATTCTTGAGGAACTCAGTGATTCTTCGTCTTCTTCTGTAGAGGGAGCATCTCTCTCCAGTTTACTTCTTTTCTTTCTTCTTAGAGGAATATACCTTGAACATACTTCAGCTACCAGGAAGTTCATCTTTTCGAGGCATTGGTTAAGGTCCATGTAATTTAAGATATCTTCCCAACATGTTTCATTTAAGGCATAGTGTAATGTATGAGGTTGTCAGTGTAGTGTATGAGGTTGTCAGTGTAATGTATGAGGTTGTCAGTGTAGTGTATGAGGTTGTCAGTGTAATGTATGAGGTTGTCAGTGTAGTGTATGAGGTTGTCAGTGTAATGTATGAGGTTGTCAGTGTAGTGTATGAGGTTGTCAGTGTAATGTATGAGGTTGTCAGTGTAATGTATGAGGTTGTCAGTGTAGTGTATGAGGTTGTCAGTGTAGTGTATGAGGTTGTCAGTGTAGTGTATGAGGTTGTCAGTGTAATGTATGAGGTTGTCAGTGTAGTGTATGAGGTTGTCAGTGTAGTGTATGAGGTTGTCAGTGTAGTGTATGAGGTTGTCAGTGTAATGTATGAGGTCAGTGTAGTGTATGAGGTTGTCAGTGTAATGTATGAGGTTGTCAGTGTAGTGTATGAGGTTGTCAGTGTAATGTATGAGGTTGTCAGTGTAGTGTATGAGGTTGTCAGTGTAATGTGTGAGGTTGTCAGTGTAATGTATGAGGTTGTCAGTGTAATGTATGAGGTTGTCAGTGTAATGTATGAGGTTGTCAGTGTAATGTATGAGGTTGTCAGTGTAATGTATGAGGTTGTCAGTGTAATGTATGAGGTCAGTGTCAACCCTTATTACCGCCCTTAACCCTAAATACAGCCCTTATTTCAGCCCTCAACTCGTTCCTTAATCCAGTTCTTAACTCAAATCTGACATCACTGCCAGTTTTCACGACTTCTCTTTCCCCTCTTCCCTTCCTCCCCTCGCATCCTTACCTTTTCCTCCGTTCTTCCCACCTTTTCCTCGGTCTCACCTTCCCCTCGTCTCGCATCTCTCTGCTCTTGTCCTCGTGTGAGTCTGTTTATCAGCCTCCTGTCTTGGGTAGGTGGGCAGGCAGGTAACGGTAAGAAAGAGGAAGGTAGGTGACAGTCAGAAAGAGGAAGGTAGGTAACGGTAAGAAAGAGGAAGGTAGGCAACAGTAAGAAAGAGGTAGCTGGCAACAGTAAGAAAGAGGTAAGTAACAGTAAGAAAGAGGGAGGGAGGTAACAGTAAGAAAGAGGTAGAGAGGTAACAGTAAGAAAGAGGAAAGGAGGAGGTAACAGTAAGAAAGATTGAGGGAGGTAACAATAAGAAAGAGGGAAGGAGGTAACAGTAAGAAAGAGGGAAGGAGGTAACAGTAAGTAAGAGGGAAGGAGGTAACAGTAAGAAAGAGGGAGGGAGGTAACAGTAAGAAAGAGGGAGGGAGGTAACAGTAAGAAAGAGGAAGGGGGGTAACAGTAAGAAAGAGGGAGGGAGGTAACAGTAAGAAAGAGGGAGGTAACAGTAAGAAAGAGGGAGGGAGGTAACAGTAAGAAAGGAAAGGAGGAGGTAACAGTAAGAAAGATTGAGGGAGGTAACAGTAAGAAAGAGGGAAGGAGGTAACAGTAAGAAAGATTGAGGGAGGTAACAGTAAGAAAGAGGGATGGAGGTAACAGTAAGAAAGGAGGAGGTAGGTAACAGCAAGAAAGAGGGAGGTAAGCAACGGTAAGAAAGAGGAAGACAGGCGGGTAGACAGGTAAGGTGAGACAGAAGATAGGATGGGGAGGAAAGAGGAGGTGGAAGGCGAGGGGAGAGAAGGAAAAGAATCTCCCTCAAAATTCCTCCCCTCTGGCCTTGTATGGGACGAGCCGGGAACCATTTGTTTCAGCGTTAAAAGCATCGACCTTTTTATCATATTGAAAAGTTTGGAGCAGAAAAAGGCGCTATTCATTTCCACGCTGCGCTATCGACGGCTCACATTTTTCTTTGTCAGTTGTGACGGGCACAAATAACTCTCCATTATTTACACTGCGAGAGCTGTATATGACTAGAAAGTAGAGACTGGCCGGGGAGCAGCAGCAGCAGCAGCAGCAGCAGCTGGAGGAGGAGCAGCAGCAGCAGGAACGAGGGAGGAAGTGGTGGTGCATGGGGGGATAGGAGCTGGAGAAGGAAGGAAGTGAAGGAGAGAGGAGGCAGAGGAGGGACAAAGTAGATTGGATTTCAGATTTTGCCACATAAGCGGCTAGTTTATTGTGCATCCCATATCCATCCTGTGGAGGGTAGCCCAAGAACATATGGATACACGACAGGCCTAGCAACTAGGTTCCAAAGGGATAAACAGAAGTACATCTGGATGTATGTCTTCAATTGACTTGCCTGTTGCTAGAAATTTTGAATATATATATACTCAATATGTCTAGTAACTTATGTTCATTAATAAGGTATCTTGACATATCACATAGTTTGTTATAGTGGCTATCTTTATATTTCTCAGTAAGTGGACAATATAACAGTGTTCAAGATAGTGATCATAAGACTGACTACAAACTTGACATTTAGTTTGATCATCATCTGCGTGTCTGTCAGACTGCAGATGATGATCCTGGTTACAAGTACTTCTGGCAGTGTTCACTTACAATTTGCTCAGTAAACATGCTTATCAACGTTCGTGTTATCATTGTAAATTATAGATTGACTCAGGCTTCTAACTACATTCCTATAATATTCACTCATTATTTACTTCTCTCCTAATATTCCTAATGCCTGATACAGACATACCAAAGTTATAGTCTGTACTGTAGTCATGGTACTTTATTTGATTAATTTTTCAAATTTATCATGAAGGAGTAATTCAGTGTGTGATGAAATAAATAAGAATTGTACATGGATTCCCTTTCCACTGATTTTTTTTCCTTACCTATACCTAGCTTCTCCAATAAACATGTTAATCATTATGTGAGTCAAGAGCCTTCATTGATGGCACAGACTCAGCAGTGATCAAGGATTCAAGCTCAGTGTCGTAGGTCAACTTTAGTGCTAATTATTAGGATGGCAGAGAATTCGCTTTGCAGTGTCGACGCCCATTTGTTCCTATCGTTCTAACAAGGGAGGTGACAACAAGAGCAGATGCAGCCCTGCCCATAGACTCATACATCCAGCAGTGTAAATAGTTTATGATAAATTATTACTAACAGTTAAACAAGAAATTCTTTTTGACCAGTTGTTTTGCAAGTGATTTAAGGAAGGTATTACTAGTGACGAGCTTTCTGGGAGAGACTTGCAGATATGTGATATTAAATGAGCACGTTTTCTATGGAGGGTGAAATGCTGTTGTTGCCTACGCAGGTACAGTTGGTGCAGTATTTAGAGTAGTTATGTTTATTTAGTTCTAGACAGTAAGATTTACCGTAACACTGGTTCATTTCTTATCATTTTAATACCAAATACAGTTTTTAATCTCAATACTCCTTTCACCGATGCAAGGAATACCAAGCTTCTTCCTCATATTAAGAACCTTGGTAGTTTTACGACAACCTAGAATGATTCTCAAGTCTGCGTTTTGCATTAGCTTCATGGGCCGGAGATAATTTTCTTTAGCTGATATTAACATGGATGCAGCATAGTCAGTTAAGGATCTGTACACGAATAACCCGCACATAGGAGAGAGGAGCTTACGACGACGTTTCGGTCCGACTTCGACCGAAACGTCATCGTAAGCTCCTCTTTCCTAAGTGTGGGTTATTTGTGTATTGTTCCAGCCACGGTATTGTGCCTTTTTGATATTAAGGATCTAATATAAGGTGTGTACATCATCCTCACAGCATTTGTTGGGGTTGTAGGCAGCAACAGCTGTGAGGGCATTTATCCTATCTTTGACTTCTTATTTAGTTGTGGTATGGTGGATTTAGTGAAGGGTACGTCTATAGGAAGGTATCTGTAAGCTGATGTTTTCACTCTGCAAACAGATGGAAAGGCATGTCGCCTGCTTGTCTCTCCTGCCCTTATTGGAGACATCAGCTCTGAACAATTCTAGCAGAGAGCACAGGCGATTTGAATAGTGTCACCATTATCAAAATTTTACCTTATTTAAAGTTCCCATCTTTCTGGCTTTCGTGATATTTGCTCTATTGTGTTTTTTGATAGAAAGGTCAGCTGACATTATTACACCCAGGTCCTATACAGGTTCCTTTCGTTCTATTTGGAGATCTTTTTGAGTTTGTAAACAGTGCCCCTTTTGAGTTTTTCTTTCCTTATCTAAGAAGTTGGAACTTGTCACCATTGAACGTCATGTTGTTTCCCACTGCTCACTGGAAGACTGTTTATATTTAACTTTCCCTCGTCTTCTGTCGAGGTGACTTTTCATGCTTATTTTGGTATAATCCGCAAAAGAGATATCAGAGCTGGAACAAGTACAGGGATCATTTATTATCCTCATAGAGTCAATAAAACATTTACACTTTCCCGAGGTTCACCTGAAGGCGATTTTGAGAGTGAACGTTCCCGCGACTAGGTCCCAGACCACGTCTCTGGGTGGTTCATGGCCTGATCACTAGGCTGATCAACCAGAAGCATACGTCATAATCTATACCTGGAAAATCCTAGAGAGACTGGTCCCAAATCTTCACACACAAATCACTCCCTATGATAGCAAAAGACTTCAGTAAACGGTGCAGCGTACCCCAATGAAAAGCAGGGTTGCCGTGAGTAAACTGAGAGAAAAACACGTGGTCAGCCCCGATCCACCGTGAGGCCTAGTCGAGCACCGGGCCGCGGGGACGTTGATCCCCAGAACAACCTCCACGTAGTGGGTAGGTAGGTACGTAGACCACCTGAAACACTAAAAGTACTGAATAAGTACTTTCTGGAGCAAAGGGAGAAAGATGCGTGCTAGTATGTACGTGGGAGGCACTTGAGAGCCTTTAGTCCCAAATCTACACACCTTCATATTCCCCTCCCATCCCCCTTTGCCTCCCAACAATACCACTAGCGGGGTAAGGCTGGGGAACGACCCCTTTTCCCCGTACACTGATGACTTTACACCAACACCTCTCTGCTACCCCGCCTCCCCCTCCCCCCACCTACTCTGCACACTGATGTCACAACAAACTAATGATTCGTTTCATCATTTCCTTTTGCCTGTATAAGACGCCCTTTTGTGAGCTCCCAACGCTCCGTGTCTCGGGAGGCCAGAGAGAGAGAGAGAGAGAGAGAGAGAGAGAGAGAGAGAGAGAGAGAGAGAGAGAGAGAGAGAGAGAGAGAGAGAGAGAGAGAGAGAGAGAGAGTGTTTTAACACCGTTAGGTAATATATGTATCTAACCCAGCACTTGAACACTTCCAGCAGGTACCGGAGGTTTTACACACTTTTTCCTGAATGTGACCGACAAGTGTGCTAACACACAGGTACCTATTTTTACTGCTTGCTGGCAGGGACAGCACAGGTGGAAGAAAACTGGCTTATATGTAGAGAGAGGGCAGGAGGAAGATGGAGAGAGGGAACAGAGGGAGGGAGGGCAGTATGGAATGGGTGGGAAAGAGAGAGCGAGAGGGAGGGAGGGAACAGAGGTAGGAAGAGAAGGATAGAGGAAGTAAAGCAAGGAGGGAGGGGAGGGAGAACAGGTAGGAGCCTTAGAAGGGTTGTGACGTAAACGCTCATTTGAAAATGTAGTTTAAGATGTATTGACTAAATTTCCCCACGAGTTAGCAAGCGCCTCTTAAGGTCAGTCTCCTTGTTTGACCCTGACCTTACTCGCTAGGCCAGCCCAAGTCCTATGCTTGAATGTCATTCTTGCTACAAGTTGACTCACGAAATCGTAATGATACGATTACAAACAAACCATACCACGGATGGGGATAGAACCCGCGATCAGAGAGTCTCAAAACTCGGACCGTCGCGTTAGCATTTTGTGCGGGTTATTTGTGTATAGCATTTGTGGTCACAGTGGTGCCTATGCTAACCTTCCTATGGTGTAGAAATATACCTAGTTAGATGAATCTTATTGTGCCTAGCTGGCCCAGTGGCTAACGCGACGGTCTGGAGTTTTGAGACTCTCTGATCGCGGGTTCTATCCCCGTCCGTGGTATGGTTTGCTGCAAGTTGTTCTGGGTTGAAGAGAGATCTCTTCTGTCTTCTGACTGACCCGTGAGATGATAGTGGAAAACGACACTGTGACGACGACAACGAAGACAACGACAACTTAGCTTGTATTAAAGTGTTTATGGCATACAATACCGACAAGTTCACGAAGAAGATACCTATATCTTTATTCTGGTGTTGCACATAAGTCTCATTCATCAGTCTGGGTTTCGTGAAGTGTCGTTCTCGTGCAAAAATCACCAATTAGTTGGGTAGTCGTGTGTGTGTGGTTGCGTAGTTTAAGGTTTGAAACTGACTGTGTGTTACACCAGCTTCGAGTGTTGAGTGGCCTTCGCTGTGTTGTGATCTTTGCTCGCTTATTTCCGGGTTGAGCAACGGCTGCTTGGCTCCAAACAGCTGGTTGACTGTTCCACGACTGCCAGATATGATGATGGTTAGTAATCTAATTTTTGGGTAATTGGGTCGTTAGTGTTAAGAGCGTAGATGGTGATAGGTGGGTGTGTGTTAGTGGGTTATCAATATCCACTCTCTGTGTTATACACTTTGCTCACTTAAAAACATCCTCTGGTCCTTATCAGTGATTTATACAAGTGTTTGGCGTAACTTAACCTCCAAACACAACACTTATTTAATCATTATTTATATCACCCATCATCTGTTTGGACTAACACACACACACACACACACACACACACACACACACACACACACACACACACACACACACACACACACACACACACACACACACACAAGAACAAAAGCAAGGAAACATTAAGGATGTGTACACCATATACTTGAAGATAGTCCTAGAGTGCACCAAGAGAGCACGTATTCAGCACATCAAGGAGACAGACTGGTTCCCGATCTAAGGAACACACGTAAAAGAGTATAGGATTTACATCTTATGAAACTGGAAGAATGAAGACACAGATGAGACAGTTATGATGAATGAAGTATTCAGGTACATGACAAGTGAATACAAGGAGAGGCTAACAAGGTGAAATCAAAACTAGGAGACTTAACATTTCCCACACAAATCTGTTACAGAGATGTTAGAAGTACTCCAGTATATAATCATTGCAAGATGACTTCATACACATTATTAGAGGAAGGCATGGTTGAGCTCTAGAGACTCGGTACCCACTAGCTGAAGTGCTGTGAGGCGGCCACAAGATGAGCATCAACCTCCACAACCATATCTAGGTTAGGTTAATTCCAATAAGATTCCTGTTTTGAAAGGATGTATGCAAACACTGGTTTTGCAGGAGAGTTGAGTGGAAGAACCTGTCATCTGACAACCTATCAACTGACACAGTGAGTGTGAGGTGTTACACAGTGGGTGAGTGTGAGGTGTTACACAGCGGTTGAGTGTGAGGTGTTACACAGTGGGTGAGTGTGAGGTGTTATACAGTGGGTGAGTATGAGGTGTTACACAATGGGTGAGTGTGAGGTGTTACATTTCAACAGCATAAGTCGTGCATAGTAACTCCACGTTGTGGGTCATGACCACACATTGCCATGGCCCATGTGCGACACTGGTATTGCACAGGAGCGGCTCATGCCCCTAGGTGTGCACGGGCCGGTGTGAGCACGGATCGGGACAGTGAATTACATTTGCTACCTTTGTATCCGCATGTGAAGACCATTGTTTACATATCTCGATCCTTCATCTTAATTCATGCCTTGTCAACAATAAATTTAGTGAGGGGCCTCTTCACTGCCCTGGTAATCATTCCTACGCAGATTTAACCTGGTTTATGACATCTCTTTGTTCACTGCCCGTTAACAATGCTCTCAGTCAGTTGAAGATGCCAGCTTCAGCTCCATAAATGCCCTTCACTATCAGTCACGTGAAACACTATCAAACTCTAAGCTAAGATCCAGCTGTGTACAGCTTCACTCTGGCAGGATTTCTGTCTCGTGAACTAGTAAGATTACTGTTAAATCTTACAAACTTCCACCTACATTCTTACATTCAACGTACACATACTTTCACATTCGTATTTGCTGCTTAATAGTTCTTAATCCTGTTATATATATATATATATATATATATATATATATATATATATATATATATATATATATATATATATTAATGTCGTGCCGAATATGTAAAACTGGTCAATTAGCAAGAACTCATTTAAAATTAAGTCCTTTCTAAAATTTTCTCTTATACGTTTAAAGATATATATTTTTCATTGATGTTATTGTAAAAATTTTTAATTTTGCACCAAAAGAACCATAGAAAACTTACCTAACCTTATTATAACAAGAACAATTTATTTTAGCCTAACTTAACTAAATATATTTTAGATTTGTTTACAATAATTTAATACTAAACAAACACAATGAAATATATTTTTTTCGTTAGGTTCAGAATGATTTTGGCGAAATTATTGCATACACAAATTTTCACTTGTCTTATATGGCAAGATGAGAGTTGCTATTTAAGCCAAGATCGCAAGTTCTGCCTATTCGGCACAACATATATATATATATATATATATATATATATATATATATATATATATATATATATATATATATATATATATATATATATATATATATATATATATAACAGGGAAGCTGTGATTTCGTGTATAGGGCAAGGAGGAATAACATCTTGTAGGAGTGAGGAAGAGCCAGTTGTGAGTGTGGGGGAAGCTCGTGAGGCAGTAGGTAAAATGAAAGGGGTTGGTAAGGCAGCCGGGATTGATGGGATAAAGATAGAAATGTTAAAAGCAGGTGGGGATATAGTTTTGGAGTGGTTGGTGCAATTATTTAATAAATGTATGGAAGAGGGTAAGGTACCTAGGGATTGGCAGAGAGCATGCATAGTTCCTTTGTATAAAGGCAAAGGGGACAAAAGAGAGTGCAAAAATTATAGGGGGATAAGTCTGTTGAGTATACCTGGTAAAGTGTATGGTAGAGTTATTATTGAAAGAATTAAGAGTAAGACGGAGAATAGGATAGCAGATGAACAAGGAGGCTTTAGGAAAGGTAGGGGGTGTGTGGACCAGGTGTTTACAGTGAAACATATAAGTGAACAGTATTTAGATAAGGCTAAAGAGGTCTTTGTGGCATTTATGGATTTGGAAAAGGCGTATGACAGGGTGGATAGGGGGGCAGTGTGGCAGATGTTGCAGGTGTATGGTGTAGGAGGTAGGTTACTGAAAGCAGTGAAGAGTTTTTACGAGGATAGTGAGGCTCAAGTTAGAGTATGTACGAAAGAGGGAAATTATTTCCCAGTAAAAGTAGGCCTTAGACAAGGATGTGTGATGTCACCTTGGTTGTTTAATATATTTATAGATGGGGTTGTAAGAGAAGTAAATGCGAGGGTCTTGTCAAGAGGCGTGGAGTTAAAAGATAAAGAATCACACATAAAGTGGGAGTTGTCACAGTTGCTCTTTGCTGATGACACTGTGCTCTTGGGAGATTCTGAAGAGAAGTTGCAGAGATTGGTGGATGAATTTGGTAGGGTGTGCAAAAGAAGAAAATTAAAAGTGAATACAGGAAAGAGTAAGGTTATGAGGATAAAAAGATTAGGTGATGAAAGATTGGATATCAGATTGGAGGGACAGAGTATGGAGGAGGTGAATGTATTCAGATATTTGGGAGTGGACGTGTCAACGGATGGGTCTATGAAAGATGAGGTGAATCATAGAATTGATGAGGGGAAAAGGGTGAGTGGTGCACTTAGGAGTCTGTGGAGACAAAGAACTTTGTCCTTGGAGGCAAAGAGGGGAATGTATGAGAGTATAGTTTTACCAACGCTCTTATATGGGTGTGAAGCATGGGTGATGAATGTTGCAGCGAGGAGAAGGCTGGAGGCAGTGGAGATGTCATGTCTGAGAGCAATGTGTGGTGTGAATATAATGCAGAGAATTCGTAGTTTGGAAGTTAGGAGGAGGTGCGGGATTACCAAAACTGTTGTCCAGAGGGCTGAGGAAGGGTTGTTGAGGTGGTTCGGACATGTGGAGAGAATGGAGCGAAACAGAATAACTTCAAGAGTGTATCAGTCTGTAGTGGAAGGAAGGCGGGGTAGGGGTCGGCCTAGGAAAGGTTGGAGGGAGGGGGTAAAGGAGGTTTTGTGTGCGAGGGGCTTGGACTTCCAGCAGGCATGCGTGAGCGTGTTTGATAGGAGTGAATGGAGACAAATGGTTTTTAATACTTGACGTGCTGTTGAAGTGTGAGCAAAGTAACATTTATGAAGGGGTTCAGGGAAACCGGCAGGCCGGACTTGAGTCCTGGAGATGGGAAGTACAGTGCCTGCACTCTGAAGGAGGGGTGTTAATGTTGCAGTTTAAAAACTGTAGTGTAAAGCACCCTTCTGGCAAGACAGTGATGGAGTGAATGATGGTGAAAGTTTTTCTTTTTCGGGCCACCCTGCCTTGGTGGGAATCGGCCAGTGTGATAATAAAAATAAAAAAAAAAGTATATATATATATATATATATATATATATATATATATATATATATATATATATATAAAAGTCGGCCGTCTCCCACCGAGGCAGAGTGACCCAAAAAGAAAGAAAATACCCAAAAAGAAAATACTTTCATCATCATTCAGCACTTTCACCTCATAATTCACACATAATCACTGTTTTTGCAGAGGTGCTCAGAATACAACAGCTTAGAAGCATATACGTATAAAGATACACGACATATTCCTCCAAACTGCAAATATCCCGAACCCCTCCATTAAAGTGCAGGCATTGTACTTCCCATTTCCAGGACTCAAGTCCGGGTATATAAAAATAACCGGATATATATATATATGCAAAACAACCACTCTGAAAGAATAGAGAAATTCAAAGCGCTTTCGTGACTACTCACATTATCAAGGAACTATGAAAGTGAAGCATCCAAGGAAGCTATATAAGGGGTCCGGCCAGCACCTCACTATCAGATCCCACAACGGTTAAACACGTGACGCGCGGCGAGCCAACTTGGATAGGTCCTTTGCACAACTCACCCCCAAGCTATTCTACCCAAGAAAATTTAAAAATTATTTGTCCAGTGTATTATTAAATTCTTCCCAAATTCTATTAATTATAAATGGATCTAATTTATATAAACCAAAGGAAATATTCATATTATTGTCAAAACTGCTTTTTATGAAACAAGATTCAATTATATTCCTGTCGACCATGGACTTGCTTGATACTACTTTCTCAACTTTTTGAAAATCAATTGGATGGTTAAAATCTTTTACATGAATAAATAGAGCATTGGAATCTTGTCCAGTTCTAATGCTATATTTATGTTGTTTTAATCTTAGTTCGAGATTCTTACCAGTTTGACCGTAATAAACTTTATCGCAAATTTTACAAGGAATCTTATAGACACATCCATCAGCATTTTGGGGGGAATTCTTTATCAAAAGTTTTTTTTACTGTATCAAGATTTTTGAATACAACTTTAATATTAAAAGTTTTAAGAAGAGAAGGCATATCAACCAAGTTTTCATGGTAAGGGAGAACCAACATATTTTTAGTTGAATAAGGCTGGTTGCCCCTTTTTGGATTATAAAAAGTGTTTCTAGCAACTTTAAAAGATTTATCAATTACATTTCTTGGGTATTTTAAATCATTACCTATTTCATAAATTTTGGATATTTCCTCATCTATGAACTCAGAACTACAAATTCGTAAAGCTCTCAAAAACATTGATGAGAAAACAGACAGTTTGACTCTATCTTGATGCGAGGAATAATAGTGGACATAGGAACAGTTATTTGTAGGTTTTCTGTAAATTTTAAATTTGAATTCATTATTACCCTTAATAATTAAAACATCTAGAAAAGGCAATGAGTTGTGCAAAGGACCTATCCAAGTTGGCTCGCCGCGCGTCACGTGTTTAACCGTTGTGGGATCTGATAGTGAGGTGTTGGCCAGACCCCTTATATAGCTTCCTTGGATGCTTCACTTTCATAGTTTCTTGATAATGTGAGTAGTCACGAAAGCGTTTGGAATTTCTCTATTCTTTCAGAGTGGTTGTTTTGCATATTTTAAAATCACCTGTTTACTGTGATCTTATTGCATATATATATATATATATATATATATATATATATATATATATATATATATATATATATATATATATATATATATATATATATATATATATATATATATATATATATATATATATATATATATATATATATATATATATATATATATATATATATATATATATATATATATAATGTAGACTTAATGTGACTCATTAATTAACTTGCGTTTAGAAGTGAACGCTATAATTACATTTTCAGTTATAACTTTAATTACCAAATAATTGATTTGAATTTATACTATATTTACAACGTTGTATTAAGCAAGGTGTATAATTCTGTATAATACAAGTTGTACGAGTATATTGTATTTTAGAAGGTGTGTAATTTTGTACTGCACCTCCAGGAGAGCAACATCCTCACCCATCTTTCAGAGTGCAGGCACTGTACTTCCCACCTTTGGGCGGTAACATCCACTGGGGTCCTCTTGCTCTCTTCTACCTTGGGGTCCTCTCTTACCTTCTCCCCAGGGTTCCTCTCTTACCCTCTCCCTCTGGGGCTTCTCCATGTTCTCTCTCTCTGGTTCACTCATATATATATATATATATATATATATATATATATATATATATATATATATATATATATATATATATATATATAATATATATATATGTTTTGCGCATATATATATATATATATATATATATATATATATATATATATATATATATATATATATATATATATATATATATATATATTTATATTTATACACATTTATTTATACACACTCATCTGAGTTTTCTTTGATTTTTATCTTAATAGTTCTTGGTCTTATTACTTTTCCTTTTATATCCATGGGGAAGTGGAATAAGAAACTTTCCTCCGTAAGCCATGCGTGTTGTAAAAGTCAACTAAAATGCCGGGAACAATGGGCTAGTAACCCCTTTTCCTGTAAAGATTACTAAAAAGAATAAGAAGAAAATTGTCAAAGTGGGAAGTCTGAATGTGCGTGGATGTTGTGCAAATGCTAAGAAAGAGATGATTATGGATGTTATGAATGAGAAGAAACTGGATGTCCTGGCTTTAAGTGAAACAAAGCTGAAGGAGGTGGGAGAGTTTCAGTGGAGAGGAATAAATGGGATTAGGTCAGGGGTTTCAAATAGAGCTAGAGCTAAGAAGGAGTAGCAATAATGTTGAAGGATAAGCTATGGCAGGAAAAGAGGGACTATAAATGTATTAATTCAAGGATTATGTGGAGTAAAATAAAGATTGGATGTGAAAAGTGGGTTATAATAAGCGTGTATGCACCTGGAGAAGAGAGAAGTGTAGAGGAGAGAGAGAGATTTTGGGAAATGTTGAGTGAATGCGTGGGGAGTTTTGAATCAAGTATGAGAGTAATGGTGGTTGGGGATTTCAATGCTAAAGTGGGTAAAAATGTTATGGAGGGAGTAGTAGGTAAATTTGGGGTGCCAGGGGTAAATGTAAATGGGGAGCCTTTAATTGAGATATGTGTAGAAAGAGATATGGTAATAAGTAATACATATTTTATGAAAAAGAGGATAAATAAATATACAAGGTATGATGTAGCACGTAATGAAAGTAGTTTATTTGATTATGTATTGGTGGATAAAAGGTTGATGGGTAGGCTCCAGGATGTACATGTTTATAGAGGGGCAACTGATATATCGGATCATTATTTAGTTGTAGCTACAGTTAGAGTAAGAGGTAGATGGGAAAAGAGGAAGGCGGCAACAACAAGTAAGAGGGAGGTGAAAGTGTATAAACTAAGGGAGGAGGAAGTTCGGGTGAGATATAAGCGACTATTGGCAGAAAGGTGGGCTAGTGCAAAGATGAGTAGTGGGGGGGTTGAAGAGGGTTGGAATAGTTTTAAAAATGCAGTATTAGAATGTGGGGCAGAAGTTTGTGGTTATAGGAGGGTGGGGGCAGGAGGAAAGAGGAGTGATTGGTGGAATGATGAAGTAAAGGGTGTGATAAAAGAGAAAAAGGTAGCTTATGAGAGATTTTTACAAAGCAGAAGTGTTACAAGAAGAGCAGAGTATATGGAGAGTAAAAGAAAGGTAAAGAGAGTGGTGAGAGAGTGCAAAAGGAGAGCAGATGATAGAGTGGGAGAGGCACTGTCAAGAAATTTTAATGAAAATAAGAAAAAATTTTGGAGTGAGTTAAACAAGTTAAGAAAGCCTAGGGAAAGTATGGATTTGTCAGTTAAAAACAGAGTAGGGGAGTTAGTAGATGGGGAGATGGAGGTATTAGGTAGATGGCGAGAATATTTTGAGGAACTTTTAAATGTTAAGGAAGAAACAGAGGCAGTAATTTCATGCACTGATCAGGGAGGTATACCCTCTTTTAGGAGTGAAGAAGAGCCGAATGTAAGTGTGGGGGAGGTACGTGAGGCATTACGTAAAATGAAAGGGGGTAAAGCAGCTGGAACTGATGGGATCATGACAGAAATGTTAAAAGCAGGGGGGGATATAGTGTTGGAGTGGTTGGTACTTTTGTTTAATAAATGTATGAAAGAGGGGAAGGTACCTAGGGATTGGTGGAGAGCATGTATAGTCCCTTTATATAAAGGGAAAGGGGACAAAAGAGACTGTAAAAATTATAGAGGAATAAGTTTACTGAGTATACCAGGAAAAGTGTACGGTAGGGTTATAATTGAAAGAATTAGAGGTAAGACAGAATGTAGGATTGAGGATGAGCAAGGAGGCTTCAGAGTGGGTAGGGGATGTGTAGATCAAGTGTTTACATTGAATCATATATGTGAACAGTATTTAGATAAAGGTAGGGAAGTTTTTATTGCATTTATGGATTTAGAAAAGGCATATGATAGAGTGGATAGAGGAGCAATGTGGCAGATGTTGCAAGTATATGGAATAGGTGGTAAGTTATTAAATGCTGTAAAGAGTTTTTATGAGGATAGTGAGGCTTAGGTTAGGGTGTGTAGAAGAGAGGGAGACTACTTCCCGGTAAAAGTAGGTCTTAGACAGGGATGTGTAATGTCACCATGGTTGCTTAATATATTTATAGATGGGGTTGTAAAGGAAGTAAATGCTAGGGTGTTCAGGAGAGGGGTGGGATTAAATTTTGGGGAATCAAATTCAAAATGGGAATTGACACAGTTACTTTTTGCTGATGATACTGTGCTTATGGGAGATTCTAAAGAAAAATTGCAAAGGTTAGTGGATGAGTTTGAGAATGTGTGTAAAGGTAGAAAGTTGAAAGTGAACATAGAAAAGAGTAAGGTGATGGTATCAAATGATTTAGATAAAGAAAAATTGGATATCAAATTGGGGAGGAGGAGTATGGAAGAAGTGAATGTTTTCAGATACTTGGGAGTTGACGTGTCGGCGGATGGATTTATGAAGGATGAGGTTAATCATAGAATTGATGAGGGGAAAAAGGTGAGTGGTGCGTTGAGGTATATGTGGAGTCAAAAAACGTTATCTATGGAGGCAAAGAAGGGAATGTATGAAAGTATAGTAGTACCAACACTCTTATATGGATGTGAAGCTTGGGTGGTAAATGCAGCAGCGAGGAGACGGTTGGAGGCAGTGGAGATGTCCTGTTTAAGGGCAATGTGTGGTGTAAATATTATGCAGAAAATTCGGAGTGTGGAAATTAGGAGAAGGTGTGGAGTTAATAAAAGTATTAGTCAGAGGGCAGAAGAGGGGTTGTTGAGGTGGTTTGGTCATTTAGAGAGAATGGATCAAAGTAGAATAACATGGAAAGCATATAAATCTATAGGGGAAGGAAGGAGGGGTAGGGATCGTCCTCGAAAGGGTTGGAAAGAGGGGGTAAAGGTGGTTTTGTGGGCGAGGGGCTTGGACTTCCAGCAAGCGTGCATGAGCGTGTTAGATAGGAGTGAATGGAGAGGAATGATACTTGGGACCTGACGATCTGTTGGAGTGTGAGCAGGGTAATATTTAGTGAAGGGATTCAGGGAAACCGGTTATTTTCATATAGTCGGACTTGAGTCCTGGAAATGGGAAGTACAATGCCTGCACTTTAAAGGAGGGGTTTGGGATATTGGCAGTTTGGAGGGATATGTTGTGTATCTTTATGCGTATATGCTTCTAAACTGTTATATTCTGAGCACCTCTGCAAAAGCAGTGATAATGTGTGAGTGTGGTGAAAGTGTTGAATGATGATGAAAGTATTTTCTTTTTTGGGGATTTTCTTTCTTTTTTGGGTCACCCTGCCTCGGTGGGAGACGGCCGACTTGTTGAATATATATATATATATATATATATATATATATATATATATATATATATATATATATATATATATATAAAATGTATATATATCTCGCCTCTCCCCAGATAATTCTTTATTTTTCCTTCTCTCCCTTCTTCCATTTTCTTATCCACTTTCTTGGCTACCTCTATCTTTTT
Source organism: Cherax quadricarinatus (assembly GCF_038502225.1). Lineage (NCBI taxonomy): Eukaryota > Metazoa > Arthropoda > Malacostraca > Decapoda > Parastacidae > Cherax > Cherax quadricarinatus. The sequence goes on from NC_091373.1 coordinate 17,433,457, forward strand.
CTTCCTGTTCTCCTTGTGTTATTCAATCTTCCAATAATTGCTCCTGCCACTGTTCAACTGTCATTAAGAAAACTCCATCCCAAAAACAATTACAATATAAACACAGATTTGTTGCCATTAAAAATCCTTACATTCGTTATTGCCCGGATGTCTGTAGGCGACAGCTGACACTAGATAACTGATACTAGACGTCAGCTGACAAAGCTGATACTAGAAGACAGCTGACACTAGATAACTGATACTAGACGTCAGCTAACACTAGATAGCTGATACTAGACGACAGATGACACTAGATAGCTAATACTAGACGACAGATGACACTAGATAGCTAATACTAGACGTCAACTGACACTAGATAGCTGATACTAGACGACAGATGACACTAGATAGCTGATACTAGAAGACAGCTGACACTAGATAGCTAATACTAGACGTCAACTGACAAAGCTGATACTAGAAGACAGCTGACACTAGATAGCTAATACTAGACGTCAGCTGGCACAGCTGATACTAGACATCAGCTGACACAGCTGATACTAGACGTCAGTTGACGCTAGCCGATAATAGACCTCAGCTGACACTAGCTGATAGACGGCAGCTGACACTAGATAGCTGATACTAGACGTCAGCTCACACTAGATAGCTGATACTACACGTCAGCTGACACAGCTGATACTAGACGACAGCTGACACTAGATAGTTGATACTAGACGATAGTTGACACTAGATAGTTGATGCTAGACGACAACTGAAACTAGATAGCTGATACTGGACGACAGCTCATACTAGGTAGCTGATACTAGACGACAGCTGACACTAGATAGCTGATACTAGAAGTCAGCTGAAACTAGATTGCTGATACTGGACGTCAGCTGACACTAGATAGCTGATACTAAGCGTCAGCTGACACTAGATAGCTGATACTAGACGTCAGCTGACACTAGATAGCTGATAATAGATGTTTGCTGACACTAGACAGCTGATACTAGACGTTAGCGGACACTAGATAGCTGATACTAGACGACAGCTGATACTAGGCGTCAGCTGATACTAGACGTCAGCTGAAACTAGCCAACCGCGGATACTAGACGATAACTGACTCTAGATAAGAGTTGATACCAGACGATAGTTGACACTAAGATAACTGACTGTAACGATAACTGACACTAGACGACAACTGATTGTAACGATAACTGACACTAGACGACAACTGATTGTAACGATAACTGACTGTAACGATAACTGACACTAGACGACAACTGATTGTAACGATAACTGACACTAGACGACAACTGATTGTAACGATAACTGACACTAGACGACAACTGATTGTAACGATAACTGACTGTAACGATAACTGACACTAGACGACAACTGATTGTAACGATAACTGACTGTAACGATAACTGACACTAGACGACAACTGATTGTAACGATAACTGACACTAGACGACAACTGATTGTAACGATAACTGACTGTAACGATAACTGACACTAGACGACAACTGATTGTAACGATAACTGACAGTATCGATAACTGACACTAGACAATAACTGACACTAGATGATAACTGACTGTAGACGATAACTGACTGTAACGATAACTGACTGCAACGATAATTCAGACAAGACGATAGCTGACTGTAGATGATAACTGACTGTAGACGATGTCTGACTGTAACGATAACTGACACTAACGATAACTGACACTAGACGATAACTGACTATAACGATAACTGACACTAGACGATAGCTGACCGTATACTACAATTGATCCAGACACGATGATTGTGTGTATGTGTGGGTGGTTGTCCTAGGAGGCACCTAGATGGCAGCACTGGGCCAGGGAGTTCTGTGCTTCAACACAAGACGGGAAATGGAAGTCACCACACGACGCATTTGTCAACGGTGCTCAGGTAATAACCTGTACACCTGACTGGCTTTCTGTATGGCGGTGTAAGTGGAGGTATTGTAGCCAGACAGGACGCAGGGGAAGGAAGGAGGGAGGAAGGGAGGGAAGGAAGGTTTAGGAAGGAAGGAGGGAGGGAAGGATGAGATGGTAATGTTAGTCAAGACAAAGTGCTTAGCTAGTTCAGGAGGAGGAAGATCCACTGAGAAAATGGCACATAGTCATCATATATATATATATATATATATATATATATATATATATATATATATATATATATATATATATATATATATATATATATAATATATATATATATGCAGAACAACCACTGTGAAAAATAGTGAAATTCCAAGCGATTTCGTGATTTTTCACATTATCAGTTCCTTGAGAAATCGTGTGTGTAATGGGGAATGGGGGAGAGATGCGACTGAAAGATGCACACAGTAATATATTCATCAGTGGAGGTAATAGACGTAATTCCTTAATGAGTTTTGTACTGTCAACTCAGACGATGATTGTTCAAGGGAGTGAGAAAATGAGAGAGTGAGAGAGAGACAGAGGTGGATAGATTTTTATATAGCAAACTTGGATGCACCAACAGTGTGCTGCTCCACTATTCTGCATGATAGTTACACAGTGGGAACACCAGCAGTGTGCTGCTGCACTACTCTGTATGATAGTTACACAGTGGGAACACCAACAGTGTGCTGCTACACTATTCTGCATGATAGTTACACAGTGGGAACACCAGCAGTGTGCTGCTACACTATTCTGTATGATAGTTACACAGTGGGAACACCAACAGTGTGCTGCTACACTATTCTGCATGATAGTTACACAGTGGGAACACCAGCAGTGTGCTGCTGCACTATTCTGTATGATAGTTACAGTGGGAACACCAGCAGTGTGCTGCTGCACTATTCTGTATGATAATTACACTGTGGGAACACCAACAGCGTGCTGCTACACTATTCTGTATGATAGTTACACTGTGGGAACACCAACAGTGTGCTGCTGCACTATTCTGTATGATAGTTACACAGTGGGAACACCAGCAGTGTGCTGCTACACTATTCTGTATGATAGCTACACAGTGGGAACACCAGCAGTGTGCTGCTGCACTATTCTGTATGATAATTACACTGTGGGAACACCAACAGCGTGCTGCTACACTATTCTGTATGATAGTTACACTGTGGGAACACCAACAGTGTGCTGCTGCACTATTCTGTATGATAGTTACACAGTGGGAACACCAGCAGTGTGCTGTTACACTATTCTGTATGATAGTTACACAGTGGGAACACCAACAGTGTGCTGCTACACTATTCTGTATGATAGTTACACAGTGGGAACACCAACAGTGTGCTGCTGCACTATTCTGTATGATAGTTACACAGTGGGAACACCAACAGTGTGCTGCTACACTATTCTGTATGATAGTTACACAGTGGGAACACCAACAGTGTGCTGCTACACTATTCTGTATGATAGCTACACAGTGGGAACACCAGCAGTGTGCTGCTGCTGCACTATTCTGTATGATAGTTACACAGTGGGAACAAAGGCTGGCTATATGTCCCTGTCATATTCCATCACGCAGGATGGGGTTCATACAAGGTCTTGAAATGTGTCAGCCTGAGCTGGGAGACTTCAGTAGTGTCAGCCTGAGCTGGGAGACTTCAGTAGTGTCAGCCTGAGCTGGGAGACTTCAGTAATGTCAACCTGAGCTGTGAGACTTCAGTAATGTCAGCCTGAGCTGGGAGACTTCAGTAATGTCAACCTGAGCCGTGAGACTTCAGTAGTGTCAGCCTGAGATGGGAGACTTCATTAGTGGGAGACTTCAGTAGTGTCAGCCTGAGCTGGAAGACTTTAGTTGGTCAATGAGGATATCGTCAAGCATCTCATTAAGTCGGTTCCTGACCAGCCGGGCTGTGGCTCGTACGTTGGTTTGCGTGCAGCCAGCAGCAACAGCCTGGTTGATCAGGCTCTGATCCACCAGGAGGCCTGGTCACAGACCGGGCCGCGGGGGCGTTGACCCCCGGAACTCTCTCCAGGTAAACTCCAGTGGCAGCAGAGCTGGAGTTGAACATCAAAATGGTATACAATACCGACAGCCTGGAGAAGTTCAGTTCCATAGTCAGGATAGTTCCTGACTATGGAACTGAACTTCTCCAGGCTGAGGGACTGACAACCTCAAATTCTACGACTTCAAGGGTGATGGACTGATTACATCGTCTTCACATCTCTACTGTTCCTGCCTACTTTCTGTATTCGACTGAAGAAGCCTACTGTGTAGGCGAAACGTTTCGTAATAAAGTTGCCTAACTGTTGCCTATGTGTCTTACCTACCAACCAGAGCTGGAGTTACTATCACTTGGGAATTACCATCTCCCAGGTTGATACGTACAGTACACAGGAAGATCTGAGAGGGAAGGAGAGCTGGAGAAGGGGGGGGGGATTGGAAGGAGGAAAGGAAGGGGAGGTATGGAAGGAAGGAAGGGAGGGAGGAATGGGAGGTATGGAAGGAAGGAAGGGAGGGAGGAATGAGAGGTATGGAAGGGAGGAAGGGGAGGTATGGAAGGGAGGAAGGAAGGGGAGGTATGGAAGGGAGGAAGGAAGGGGAGGTATGGAAGGAAGGGAGGGAGGAATGAGAGGTATGGAAGGGAGGAAGGGGAGGTATGGAAGGGAGGAAGGAAGGGGAGGTATGGAAGGAAGGGAGGGAGGAAGGGAACGAGGGCACAGTGAAGGAGAAAGAACTTACAGAAGCTTCTTGACTCTTTTAAAAACTCACTTCCTGGTGTGTGTGAACCTCACTCCCACACGCCCACCACCGCACGCCCATGCCCGTGTTTTTACCCGCTCGCACGCCCACGCCCGTGTCTACACGCCCACTCCCACGATCACACTCAAATTTCATTCACTTAAACGAAATTTATTTCAACCTTCATCTCTCTTCCTCCTGTATTATAATCCTTCCTTACCTTTCCCTCTTCCCCTTCTTTACCCTCGTTCCCACCCTCCTCCTTTCCCTCTTCCCCTTCTTTACCCTCGTTCCCACCCTCCTCCTTTCCCTCTTCACAGTCTCCCAGGCTTCTCTCTCTCCATTCCTTTTCTACTCTTTCACTCTATTTCCTCCTTTTTCTGCTCCCCTTTTTTTCCCTTTACATTTTCACTATTTTTCCTTTAGTTTTCCCCTTCCCCTGGTTACTTTATTTTCCTGCATTCCTTCCTTCCATTTAGTCCTTTTCCTTACTTCTTCCCTTTACTCTTCCTCATTTCTTTCCTTTTTATTTGTATTCCCACCCTTTTCTTTAATTTGTTCTTCCCATTCCTTTCCCTCATTCCACCAATAGTGGTGGTGATGGTGGTAGTGGCGGTGGTTGTGGTAGTAGTGGTGGTGGTAGTAATGTGGTAGTGTGGTGATGGTGGAAGTGGTGGTGGTAGTGGTGGTGGCAGCAATGGTGGTGGTGGTGGCAGCAATGGTGGTGGTGGTGGCAGCAATGGTGGTGGTGGTGGCAGTAGTGGTGGTGGCAGCAGTGGTGGTTTTGGTGGCAGCAAGTTGTGGTAGTGTTGGTGGCAGCAGTGGTGGTGGCAGCAGTGGTGGCAGCAGTGGTGGTGGTGGTGGCGGCAGCAGTAGTGATGGTGGTGGCAGCAGTGGTGGTGGCAGCAGTGGTGGTGGTGGTGGCAGCAGTGGTGGTGGTGGTGACAGCAGTGGTGGTGGTGGTGGTGACAGCAGTGGTGGTGGTGGCAGCAGTGGTGGTGGTGGTGGCAGCAGTGGTGGTGGTGGTGGCAGCAGTGGTGGCAGCAGTGGTGGTGGTGGTGGCGGCAGCAGTGGTGGCAGCAGTGGTGGTGGTGGTGGCAGCAGTGGTGGTTGCAGCAGTGGTGGTTGCAGCAGTGGTGGTGGCAGCAGTGGTGGTGGCAGCAGTGGTGGTGGTGGCAGCAGCAGTGGTGGCAGCAGTGGTGGCAGCAGTGGTGGCAGCAGTGGTGGTGGTGGTAGCAGTGGTGGTGGTGGTGGCAGCAGTGGTGGTGGTGGTGGTGGTGGCAGCAGTGGTGGTGGTGGTGCACCTCCCTCACCAAGGCTTCTCTTATTACATTTCTGGCTAGCCTAATAGGAATTCATTATAGAATATTGGATGTGGGCTGCTGGATATCTTATAGAAAATGGAATATAATGTTACGTGTGCTTCTGTAGAATATTAACCTAATATTGGATTTCCCTTTACCCTATCTCTTAACAAATCAAGGAGGAGGAATATTGAATGGTTTGAGATACCTCCCTTTGGGGAACCCCTTTGTGTGTGTGTGTGTGCGCGTGTGTGTGTGTGTGTGTGCGTGTGTGTGTGTGCGTGTGTGTGTGTGTTTGTGCGTGTGCGTGTTTGTGCATGTGTATGTTTGTGCGTGTGTGTATGCGTGTTTGTGTGTGTTTGTGCGTGTGTATGTTTGTGCGTGTGTATGTTTGCGTGCGTGTTTGTGTGTTTGTGCATGTGTATGTTTGTGCGTGCGTGTGTGTGTGCGTGTGTGTGGAGGGAGGGGGGGTCGTTAACATATGTCAAAGGCTTCTATCTAACAGATACTTGGCCTGGTCCTTCCTCATAGCTTCTTGTTCATCAAACTGTCCTCCTAGCATGTCCACAGGATGGATATGGGGGTACACAATAAACTAGCCACTACCAATCCACAGGATGGATATGGGGTGCACAATAAACTAGCCACTACCATCCACTGGATGGATATGGGGTACACAATAAACAGCCACTACCATCCACAGGATGGATACGGAGGTACACAATAAACTAGCCACTACCATCCACAGGATGGATATGGAGGTACACAATTAACTAGCCACTGCCATCCACAGGATGGATATGGGGGTACACAATAAACTAGCCACTACCATCCACAGGATGGATATGGAGGTACACAATAAACTAGCCACTACCATCCACAGGATGGATATGGAGGTACACAATAAACTAGCTACTACCATCCACAGGATGGATATGGGGGTACACAATAAACTAGCTACTACCATCCACAGGATGGATATGGGGGTACACAATAAACTAGCCACTACCATCCACAGGATGGATATGGAGGTACACAATAAACTAGCCACTACCATCCACAGGATGGATATGGAGGTACACAATAAACTAGCTACTACCATCCACAGGATGGATATGGAGGTACACAATAAACTAGCTACTACCATCCACAGGATGGATATAGGGGTACACAATAAACTAGCCACTACCACCCACTGGATGGATATGGGGTACACAATAAACTAGCCACTACCAATCCACAGGATGGATATGGAGGTACACAATAAACTAGCTACTACCATCCACAGGATGGATATGGAGGTACACAATAAACTAGCCACTACCATCCAAAGGATGGATATGGGGGTACACAATAAACTAGCCACTACCATCCACAGGATGGATATGGAGGTACACAATAAACTAGCCACTACCATCCACAGGATGGATATGGAGGTACACAATTAACTAGCCACTGCCATCCACAGGATGGATATGGGGGTACACAATAAACTAGCCACTACCATCCACAGGATGGATATGGAGGTACACAATAAACTAGCCACTACCATCCACAGGATGGATATGGAGGTACACAATAAACTAGCCACTACCATCCACATGATGGATATGAGGTACACAATAAACTAGCCACTACCATCCACAGGATGGATATGGAGGTACACAATAAACTAGCCACTTCCATCCACAGGATGGATGTGGAGGTACACAATAAACTAGCCACTACCATCCACAGGATGGATATGGGGGCACACAATAAACTAGCCACTTCCATCCACAGGATGGATGTGGAGGTACACAATAAACTAGTCACTTCCTTGGCAATATTAAAAAACTGTCATCCCTCTCCTATTCCTCTCTCCAACTATTCGTCCATACTCTTCTCCCCACTCTCTCTCTCTCTCTCTCTCTCCATCCCTTCGTCTTATCTCTTTCCACACCCATTGCTTTCCATTTCTCTTTCCTCCCACCCCCCTTCCACCCTTCCTTTCCCTCCATCCCTCTTTTCTTCCAGTGTCTCTCTCTCACCTTCCACCTCTTTCTTTTCTGTCTTCTATCCTTTCATCTCGCATTAACAGCTTCGTTTCTTCTATTTCTTTCACTTATTATTTTCTCCTTGAACTTCGGGTTACCCTGACTTGTGTTTCATTCTTCGTTACCTTCCCCTCACTCTCCCCTCCCCTCTCCCTTGCTTTCCCTCCCCTCTCCCTTGCTTTCCCTCCCCTCACCCCCTGTCTCTCCTCATCCCCCACTCTCCCTTCACCCCCGCTTTCCCCTCCCCCCCGTTCTTCCCTCACCCCGCCGTTCTTCCCTCACCCCCGCTCTCCCCTCACCCGCTGCTCTCCCCTCCCCCCGAAAACTGTAACTGCCGAACAGTCGATGGCAATTACTTCATACTTAGAGAAATTCGAGACCTTCGTTGCTGTTGTTACTGTTCTTGCTACCGCTGTTGCTGTTGTTACTGTTCTTGCTACCGCTGTTGCTGTTGTTACTGTTCTTGCTACCGCTGTTGCTGTTGTTACTGTTCTTGCTACCGCTGTTGCTGTTGTTACTGTTGTTGCTACCGCTGTTGCTGTTGTTACTGTTGTTGCTACTGCTGTTGCTGCTACTGTTGCTGTTGCTACTTTCCGCTGGTCGCTGCTCTTTCTGCTGTTGTCACTGCTGCTATCACTGTTGTTGCTGCTGTTGCAATAGCCGCACCTGCTGCTGTATCTAACAGTACCGCCTCTGCTCTAAACAGAAGGATGCTGCATCTTGCGGGATGGAGGCTGTGAGAGAAGCTGCACAGCTGTCCCGGCATCACACTGTCTTCAGTTGTTATACAAAGTTTGCAATAACTAGAAAGTGTATATAGTATACACAGCATTTTGGACATGCAGGAGAGTATGGGCAGAGTACGTGTAGAGTGCGTGTAGGAGAGTATGTGTTGAGTACGTGCAAGAGAGTACATGAATTTGTAGAAGGGCTTTACAAGGTGGCCAATAATGCATTACTTTTCATATCTGTCAGCTAGATGTATAATAACTGAGAGGAAGGGAAGGAGGACGGGGGAGGAAGACGAGAAGAACGAGGTAGGAGGAAGAGAAGAACGAGGTAGGAGGAAGAGGAGGAGCAGGAGCAGGAGGAAGAGGAGACGGGGCCGTAATAATTCAGTTACTTTCGTCAGCTTGCTGATTCTTTATTGTAGTGTAGATCAGTGTCTGTCACAATCCAGGAAAGATTCTGTATGATAGAAGTGTGTGTGTGTGTACTCACCTAATTATGGTTGCAAGGGTCGAGTCATAGATCCTGGCCCCGCTTCATCACTGGTCGCTACTAGGGTCACTCTCTCCCTGCTCCATGAGCTTCCTGACATCCCTTTGAGCCATCTGAGTCTTCAACTTCCAATTGTGCCCCCTTGTTGCTGTGTCCCATCTCTGGAACATTCTGTCTCTGTCCACTTTGTCAATTCCTCTCAGTATTTTATATGTCGTTATCATATCCTCCCTATTTTTCCTCTCCTCCAGTGTCGTCAGGTCGATTTCTCTTAATCTCTCATCGTAGGACATGCCCATTAGCTCCGGGACTAGTCTTGTTGCAAACTTTGCACTTTCTCTAATTTCCCTACGTGCTTGGCTAGGTGTGGATTCCAAACTTGTGTCGCATACTCCAATACAGACCTGACATACACGGTGTACAGGGTCCTTAGCGATTCCTTATTGAGATGTCGTAATGCTATTCTTAGGTTTGCTAGGCACACACATGCTGCAGCAGTTCTTTGGTTGATATGCGCCTCAGGAGATTTGCCCGGTGTTATACTCATCCCAAGATCCTTGTCCTTGACTATACTCCGTCTGCGGTCTTCTTTGCCCTTCCCCAATCTTCATGGCTTTGCACTTGATGGGGTTAAACTCCAGGAGCCAGTTTCTGGACCAGGCCTGCAGCCTATCCAGATCCCTTTGTAGTTCTGCCTGGCCCTCGTCCAATTGAATTCTTCTCATCAACTTCACATCTTCTAACAGGGACACTTCTGAGTCTATTCCTTCCGTCATGTCGTTCACATATACCAAAAACAGCGCCAGTCCTAGGACTGACCCCTGTGGAACCCCGCTCGTCACAGGCGCCCACTCTGACACTTCGTCACGTACCATGACTCGCTGCTGCCTTCCTGATCCTTTGTAGTGCCTTCCCTGTTATACCTGCCTGGTCCTCTAGCTTTTGCTAGAGGACCAGGAACTGTGTCAAAGGAACTGTGTCAAAAGTCTTGTTACAGTCCAAGAAAACGTAATCTACCCACCCCTCCCTCTCTCTCGTGTGTTACTGCAGTCACCCTGTCATAGAATTCCAGTACGTTTGTGACACAGGATTTCCCATCCCTGAAACCGTGCTGGTTGTCGTTTATAATCTCATTCCTTTCTAGGTGCTCCACCACTCTTCTCCTGATTCTCTCCATGACTTTGCATACTATACATGTCAGTGACACTGGTCTGTAGTTTTATGCTTCGTGTCTGTCTCCTTTTTTTAAAAACTGGGACTGCATTTGCTGTGTGTGTGTGTGCGTGTGTGTGTGTGTGTGTGTGTGTGTGTGTGTGTGTGTGTGTGTGTGTGCGTGTGCGTGCGTGCGTTTGTGTGTTCGTGCGTATGTGTGTGTGTGTGTGTGTGCGTGCGTGCGTGCGCGTTTGTGTGTTCGTGCGTATGTGTGTGTGTGTGTGGGTGTTTTTTGGGGTGTGTCTTTTTGCGGGGTGTCATTGTGTTGCCGGGGCAGTTTCGGTGATTTGTTTCCGGGTGGTTTTGTGTTCCCGGGAGGTTGCCGGGTGTAGTTTTGCCGGTGTTTTTTTGGGGGGGCGTTGCCGGTGGCAGGGGCCCGGGTGTCTTTTTTTGGTCGGGGTTTTTAATTGCCGGTGGATTGTTTTTTTCCGGTGTATTGGTTCCCGGGGTTTTTAAATTGGTTCCGGGTGTGTCAGGTTGCCGGGTGGTCATTTTTGGGGGTGTTATTTGTTCCGGGGTCGTTTCCCGGGTGGTCTTTTTGCCGAGGTGTCAGGTTCCCGGTTGAAAGTGTTGCTGGGTGTATTGGTTCCGGTGTGTAAATTTTTCCCTGGTCATTTTTTGGGGGGGTTTTTAAGTATTTGCCGGGGGTTTTATTGTGTTCCCGGGGTGTGTCTTTTGGGTTGCGGGGTGTTTGGTTCCGGGTTTATTGTTTTGCCGGTTGTCATTGTTTGGGGTGTTTTTTGGTTGCCGGGGTTTTGATTCCCGGGTGTGTTATTGTGTTGCCGGGTGTGTTATTGTGTTGCCGGGTGTGTTATTTTTCGGTGTGTTATTGTTTGGGTAGGGGTTGCCGGTTTTCTTGGTTGCCGGGGTGTTTGTGTTGCCGGGGTCATTGGTTGCCGGGTTTTTTTTTGTGTTGCCGGGTGTTATTTTTCCCGGGTTGTGGCCGGGTATTGTGTTGGGGGTGTTTTTGGGTTTTCCCGGGTGTTTTTGTTTGCCGGGTATTGGTTTCCGGGGATTGTTTGGGGGGTGTTTTTGGTTGCCGGGTTTGGATTGTTTTGGGGTGTGTCATTGTTTCCCGGGTGTGTCAGGTTGCCGGTGTGTTATTTGTTCCCGGGGTGTGTAAAAGGTTGCCGGTTTTTATGTGTTCCCGGGTTTTTTGTTGCCGGTGGTCTTGTTTTGGGGTTTTGTTTCCGGGTGTATTATTGCCGGTGTTACGTTTTGGGGTGTTATTAGGGCCGGGTGTTGTGTTGCCGGGGGGTTTTTTTGGTTGCCGGGGCATTGGTTGCCGGGGGTTTTATTGTTTTCCGGGTGTGATTGCCGTGTGTTCTGTTTTCCGGGTGTTATTGTGTTCCGGGTTTTCAGTTGCCGGTGCGTCATTATTCCCGGGTTATTGTATTGCCAAGTGTGTTCCCGTTCCCGGTGTGTCATTGTTTGCCGGGTGTCCTTTGTTTATTTTAAATTGTGTTGGGGTGCTATTGTGTTGCCAGCTATGTTTTTGTATTGCCAGCTGTGTTGTGTTGTCAGGTGTGTTATTGTGTTGTCAGGTGCGTGATTGTGTTGTCAGGTGCGTGATTGTGTTGTCAGGTGTGATTTGTTGTCAGGTGGGTTATTGTGTTGTCAAGTGTGTGATTGTGTTGTCAGGTGTGTCACTGTGTTGTCAGATGTGTTATTGTGTTGTCAGGTGTGTGATTGTGTTGTCAGGTGTGTCGTGTTGTCAGGTGTGTTATTATGTTGTCAAGTATGTCATTTTGTTGCCATATGTGTCATTGCGTTGACAACTGTGTTGTGTTGCCAGCTGTGTTGTTAGTATTGCGAGGAGTGTAGTGGGTGTTTATCAGGGTTTCCGTGAAACCTCTTTTCAAAGAAAGGGGAGGGAGAGAAGAAGAAAGAGGGAGGGAGAGAAGAAGAAAGGGGGGGGAGGGGGAAAAAGAAGAAGGGGGGGAGAGAAGAAAGGGAGGGAGAGAAAAAGGAGGGGGGGAGAGAAGAGGAGGGGGGGAAGAAGAAAGGGGGGGGAAAGAAGGGGGGGGAGAGAAGGGGGGGAGAAAAAAAAAGGGGGAGGGAAAAAGGAAGAAAGGGAGGGGAGAGAAAAAAAAAGGGGGGAGGAAGAAAAAAGAAAGGGAAGGAGGGGAAAAAAGGGAGAAAGAAAAAAGGGGGGGGAAAGGAAGAAAGGGGGAGGGGGAAAAAGAAAAAAGGGGAGGGGAAGAAAAGGGGGAGGAAGAAGAAAGGGGGGGGAGAGAAAAAAGGGGAGGGGGAAGGAAAAAAAAAAGGGGAGGGGAAGAAAAAGGGAGGAGAGAAGAAAGGGGGGGGGAGAGAAAAGGGGGAAAGGGGAGAGAAGAAGAAAGGGAGGAGAAAAAGGGGGAAAAAGGGGGGGAGAAAAAGAAAGGGGGAGGAGAAAAAGAAGGGGGGGAAAGAAAAAGAAAGGGGAGGGGAAAAGAAAGAAAAGGGGAAAAAAGGAGGGAGAGAAGAAAGGAGAGACGGAGAAAAGAAGAAAGGAGAAAGAAGGGGGGGGGGAAAGAAGAAAGTGGGGATGGGAGAAAAAGGGGGAGGGAAGAAGAAGGGGGGAGGGAGAGAAAAAAGGAGAGAAGAAAAAAGGGAGAGAGAGGGGAAGATAAAAAGGGGAGGGAGAGAAGAAGAAAAGGGGGGAGAAAGAAAGGGGAGGGGGAGAAGGGAGGGCAAAAAAAAGGGGGGGAAAAAGGTGGGGATGGAGAGAAAAAAAGGGGGAGGAGAAAGGGGGGGAGGGGAGAGAAGGGGAGAGGAGAAAGGGGGAGGGGAGAGAAAGGGGAGAGGGAGAAGGGGGGGAGAGGGAAAAGAAGGGAGGGGGGAGAAAGAGGGGAGAGGAGAGAAAAGAAGGTAAGGAGAAGAAGAAAAGGAGAGAAAAAAGGGGGGGGGAGAAAAGAAAAAAGGGGGCAGAGGAGAAAGAAAGAAAGGGGCAGGGGGGGGAGAAAGAAGAAAGGGAGGGGGAGAGAAAAAGGGGGAGGAGAGAAGGGGGGAGGAGAAAGGGGGGAGGGGGGAGAAAAAAGGGAGGGGAGAAAAAAAGGGAGAGAAGAAAGGGGAGGAGAAAAAAAGGGGGGGGGAGAGAAAAAAAAGGGGAGGAGGAAAAAAGGGGAGGGAGAGAAGAAAGGGGGGGGGAAAAAAAAAAGGGGAAGAAAGAAAGGGGGGAGGGAAAGAAGAAGGGGCGGGAGAAAAAGGGGGAGGGAGAGAAGAAAGGGAAGGAGAAGAAAAAGGGGGAGGAAGAAAAAAAGGGGGATGGAGAAAGAAGGGGGAGAGGAGAGAAGAAAAGGAGGGGGGAGAAAAAAAAAGGGGGTGGGAAAAGGGGGGAAAAAGAAAAAGGGGGGGGGAGGGAGAAAAAAAAGGGGGGGGGGGGGAAAGGAGAAAAAGGGAGAGGGAAGGGGGGGGGAGAAAAAAAGGAGGGGGGAGGGGAGAGAAAAAACTTTCCTGGAGGTTTTTCCCGGGGTTAAACCCCCTCCCCGTCCCATGACCATGCCTCCCGATAATGGGGCCTATCAACTAGGCTGACCGGGCCGCAAAAGTCAACTGGGCAACCGGCTAATCGGCACTGACTTTAGGTATCTGTCCAGCTCTTTTGAAGGCAGTCGGGGGTTTCAACCCAAATGCTTGATGGGAGGCTGTTAACAGTTTCCCCCGGCCTTACGGTGTTTTCCAGTGTACCAATGGCGCCCCTACTTTTTTGGGGGGCATTTTATGCCTGCCCGTCTTTACTTTCAGGGGGGATTTTTTAAAGTTTGGGACCATTCCTTCCAGGATTTCCAATTGATTATGATTTCTCTCCCCCCTGCTTTCCCAGGCACAAGTCAAGTGTTTCCCAAAAGCTTTCCCCAGAGTTAAGGTGTTTGAAAAAATACGTGCAGAAAAGGATCTCTGTACACTTTTAGATCCATTTCACCTTTTTGAATGGGATTTTAAATACAGCATATTCCGCCTAGAAAAATGTTTGAAAAGGATCATCATTGGCGATTCTCGTTTTGAACGTTCTCATTACCCACCCTTCATTTTCTTTGCTGGATTGTTTGTGTGACCTTAGTGAGATCCGGGCATTCCTTCCCGGTCCCCATTTTTTTTCCGCTCTTTTAGGCCAATGTAAACCCTTCTGTTCTGTTTTATCCCCCCGTTTTATAAGGGATGTTGGGAAATTTTGCCCTCAGACATCATTTGTTTACCTTTCCCCACGGGAAAAACTTTTTTATATTTCTTGGGGGTTTTTGCGCCCTCAGCGATACACCCCCTTGAGATCCATATCATCCCAAAGGATGATACGGTGTTTATAAAAAAAGAGGGAGAGAAGAAAAAGGGGAAGGAAAGAAGAAAGGGGGGGGGGAAGAAAGAAAGGGGAGAGGGGAGAAAAGGGAAAAAGGGGGCAGGGGAGAAAAAAAGGGGCAAGGGAGAGAAAAAAGGGGAAAAGGGAAAAAAGGGGGCAGGGGGAGAAAAGGGGCAGAGGAGAGATGAAAGGGGGGGAGAAAAAAAAAGGGGGGGGGAGAAGAAAGGGGGAAGAAGAAAGGGGGGGGGGAGAAAAGAAAGGGAGGAGAGAAAAGAAAAAGTGCAGAAGGGAAAGTTTTTTGGTGTTTTGGGGGTGTTACCGTTTTTTGAAGGCACTTTCATAGATATTGGCCTGTTTTGTGTGGTTGCGCGCCTCATCGAGTTAAAATCGTCCCCCCCTGGCCCCTAAACTATTGGGGTGGGGGGGAACATTGCAAGTTGAAATTTTATTGGATCGTTTTCACACAGGGGGATTCTTTCAGTACAGATACCTTTTTGTGTGCCTTAAACTTCTTTTGTATCTTTTTCATATTTACTAAAGCTTCAAAAAAAGATGTCAATGGAGGTGGAATTTGGTTTAAAAAGGACCTTTTATGGCCCAGGGGTCTGCGTTTCCTTTTTCTTTTTCTTAATCATTTCTAGTTTTCCCTGCTCAGAAACATCCTCATCAAACCTTTTCCCACCTGTGTTCCCTTACCGGTCCTTAATTCACCTTTTGGCAAAACCCTCGGGTTTTTTAAAACTTTGTCTTAATATTTTCTCTTTTCCCCCTCCCCCCTTGTTTCAGGTTGGTTCCTTAACCTCGACCCCAGTGCTTCAGTTCTGGGACTTCGTTGTTTGGGGCCTCTTGATCGTCTGCACGGGATTAAAGGTGTGAGGGGAGGGGGGGGATATGAAATGTACTGATTTTTGGTGATGGGGGGGGAAGGGGGGGGGGTGTTTTTTGCCTCCTCCCCCTTTCCCTTTAAGCTGGTGTTTTTAAAGTGTGGTTGGGGGGGAATGTTTCGGTAATTTTGGTCCTCCTCCCTCCCCTCTTTTCCCTTTCCTCCTTCTTTTCTTTTTTTTTTGTTGATGTTTGGTATTGTTAGGGGGCCCCCCTCTGACAGTGGGTGGGGTTAGGAGGGGGGGCTTGGCTGGGGGGAAAGGGGGGAGGGTTGGGGGGGGAATGGGGTTTGTGGGCAGGAAAGTAAGTTGTGAGCCCGATAGCCCAAAACTTATGTTTTCTCCACCACTGACACTTTTCCCCCCCTCCTTCCCCCCCCCATCATCCCCCTTTTTCCCTCCCCCCCCCCCTCTTTTTTTTCCCCCCCTTCCCCCCTTTCCTCCCCAACATCCCCCCCCCCCCCCTATCCCCCTTTTTCCCCTTTCCTCCTCTCCCCCCCTACCCCCCTTCCCCCAAAACCCCCCCACCTCCACCTATTCTCTCCCCCTTTTCCCCCCTCCCCCTCCTCCCTCCCCCCGTCCCGACTCTCCCCCCCTCGGGCCCTCTCCCCTCCCTGTTTTTCTCTCCCTCCCCAGGCCTTCCCCTCCCCATCTTCCCTCCATTCCCCCCACCCCCTTTCCCTCCTCACCCCAAACTTCCCCCCTTGGGCTTTTTCCCCTTTTGGGCCTCCCTTCTCCCCCCCCTCCCTCCCCCACCCCCCTGGCTTCCCTTCCCCCCTTTACCCTCCTCCTCGCCCTCCTCCCCTACTTCTCCTCTCCTCTTTTTCCCCCCCTTTTATTGTGTGTCTCTCTCTCCCCCCCCTTTTCCCCCACCTCAGGTCTTTGTTTTCTTTATATGAAAAGTGTGGGTTTTTGGTGTTCCCACTGTAATTTTAAAAAAGAATAGTGTAAAAACCTGCTACTCTATAGGGCCTGAGGGCCGTCACCCTCTCTCTTTCTCTCTCTCTGGTGGGTTGGGCCCAAAAACCAGGTTTGTTTAAAAGGGGGAGACACAGGTACAATCACAGGGTTTGTTTACAAATGTGCAGCAGAAGACAGGGACCTCCCTGGGTGTTCCCCAGTTCGTGGGACAAGGTCTCCGTAGTTTTTTTAAAAAAATTCGGGGACTTTGGGGGCGTTTGGGGGTTGCTTTTTTCCCCCGTGTCCCCTTTCTTTTTTAGTCTATATATTGGCCCGGGTTCCCCCCCCCCTCATCCCCCCCCCCCCCTCAGTTTCCTCTCCCCCTTCCCCTGTTTCCAGCCCCCATTTTACTCTTCCTTTTTATCCCCCTTTAAATTCACTTTCTTAAGTTCGTCTCTCCTGCCCATTCTTCGTGTCCACCCATCCATCCCTTCTCTTTTACCCCTTATCACTCTCCTCCCTTTTCTCACCTCTTCCTTCTTCCTCCGTCTTTACCCTGATTTCATTTTTATCCCCCTTTCCATTTATTTCTGTTCTTTCTCTAGATAAATGGAATAAAAACCGTGATGATGTCCAAATCTCTGTTCTCTTAGGGGAACAATAACCAAACCTCGGAAAATCCCAAAACCCCAGCCAAAAAACCACCTCGGCAACAAAAACACCACCTGGCAACAACCCACCTCAGGCAACAAAACCCCCCCTCGGCAACAATAACCAAACCCCCAGGCAAAATACCAACACCTCGGGCACAAAACCACCCCTCGGCACCCAAAAACCCCCCCGGCAACCCAACCCCCCAGGCAACAAAACCGCCTCAGGCACAATAAAACACCAGGCAACAAAACCCCCGCCTCGGCAACAATAACCACCTCGGCAACAATAACTCCACCTCGGCCAAAAAAAACCGCCTCGGAACAAAACCCCCCCACCCCCGGCAACAATAAACCACCCAGGCAAAATAAACCGCCTCAGGCACAAAAACACCTCGGCAACAACCACCTCGGCCAATAACCCCACCTCGGGGCCCAAAAACCACCACTCGCCAAAAACCCCCAGGCAAAAACCACCCCGGCAATAAACCACCCCGGAACCAAAACCCCGCCTCGGGGAAAAACCCCACCTCGCCAACAATAAACCCGCCAACAATAACCACCCAGGAAAAAACCGCCTCAGGCCAATAACCACCGCCTCGAACAATAACCCCGCCTCGGCACAATAACCACCCCCTCAGGCCAATAACCACCCCTCAGGGAAAAAAAACCCCCACCTCGGCAACAACCATTTCGGGGGCCCAAAACCACCCCCTCAGCAACAATAACCGCCTCGGCAACAATAACCATCTCAGGCCCAAAAACCAACCCCTCAGGCAACAATACCCCCACCTCGGCAGCATTTAAAAACCCCGGCAACAATAACCACCACCTCAGGCAACAATAACCACCACCTCAGGCAACAATAACCACCACCTCAGGCAACAATAACCACCACCTCAGGCAACAATCCCCATCAGGGAACAAAACCACCTCAACAACCCCCCACCTCAGGCAACAATAACCCCCTAGGAACAATAAACCCGGTAACTAAAAATTTTGGCACAATAACCACCTCAGGCAACAATAACCACCACCTCAGGCAACAATAACCACCACCTCAATCAACAATAACCACCTCAGGACAGGTGAGATTGTTAAACTGGAAAATGTACAGAGAACCTTCACTGTTCTTATACAATCAAGCATCTGAATTACTCAAGTCCTTTCAACTGTATTCCTTGGAAAGTAGGCGACAAAGATACATAAAATACTCCAGGAAAATCCTTGAGGGACTGGTGGCAATCCTGAACACCGAAATCATTCTGTATGACAACGGACGCGCGGTGCAAAAAAATATCCACTAAAAAAGGGCATGACGGAAAACACTGAGAACTCTTAGGGCAATCCCCCACTCTTCGCCCACCCAGTCCCAAAAAACAACAAACCCGGGGTCAAGGGGAACTGGGTGTTCTCAAAAAGGACTGGCATGGTTTGGTTCGCGTTGACTACGTGCGGTCATCAGTAACAACCTAGTTGATCAGTCCCTTGTCCGAACCTGGTCTGGACCGGCCAGGGGGGTTAACCAAACTCCTTAATTCTCTCCCTTACCCCTTTCCCCGCCCCCTTATTCCCCGTTCATTTCTCCCTCACCCTCCCGTTATTTGTTTAAGGGGGGGGAGGGGAAGGGGAGGGAAGAAGGGGCAGAGAGGGGTGTAGGTGCAGCCCTGTTTTATGGAAAGGGAATGGCCCTTTTAACACTGGGAAAGGGGGTGAGGAGGGGGTGGAGGAAAAAAGGAGGAAGAGTGGGGAAGGGGGTGAAAGGGAAAGGGGAACGGGGGGTGGGGGGGAAAGGAAAGTGGAGAAAGGGAAGAAGAGGAGGAGGTGGAGAAAGAGGTGAAAGAAGAGGAGGAGGAGGAGGAGGAGAAGTTGCTACACAACTCTGATGACTATAATTAAGAACGAAAATAAACCAATAAATTTGTAATGTTGAGTCAGTGTACTGATGTACTTCAGGGGGCTGATGTCCTTGATGTTTATGTACTTAGTGTAGTGCTTTTTGGTGTACTGATGTACTTCACGGGTCTTGTACTTCATGGTGTACGTGTACTTTAGGGCGGTACTTCATGGTGTCTGGTGTACTTTTGGGTGTTTATGCTTCTATTTTGTACTTGGGTGTATTGGGGACTTCATGGTGTTTATGTACTTCGGGCCGATGTACTTACGGGGGATTTTTGTACTTTCAGGGGCTGGTTCTAGGTGTGTGACTTCATGGTCTGATGTACTTCATGGTGTCTGATCTTCATGGTGACTGATGTACTTTATGGTGTCTTGACTTTTACTGTGTACTTGTGGGGTACTGATGTACTTATGGGTATTTATTATTATGGTGTACTGGTTATTTGTGTACTTGTACTTTATGGGGTCTGATGACTTGGGGTACTATTTTTCATGGTTACTTGTACTTCATGGTGCCTGGTACTTTTGGTAAACTCCCGGTGTACTGGTGTCTTAGGGTACTGGGTACTTTATGGTGTACTGATGTACTATGGTTATGATGTATTTAAGGTCTGATGTACTTTATGGTATACTGGGTATAAGGGTACTGGTGTCTTCTGGGTATGGTGTACTTATGGTGTACTGATGTACTTATGGTTACTGATTACAAAAAAACGGTACTTCATGGTGTTTATGTACTTCATGGGGTACTGATGTACTTCGGTGTTGGGGTTCGGGGTACTGATGATTCGGTACTGATTTCTTCACGGTGTACTGTGACTTTATGGGTCGTGCTTCATGGTACTGGTACTTCACGATGACTGATGCTTATGGGTACGATGCTTTTGTACTGATGCTATGTTTCTGATGTCTTATTGTAGATGTTTTTATGGTGTACTGGGGTCTTCTGGTGTATTTCTTCTGGGTACTTCGGTGTCTGATGTACTTCATGGTTACTGATTCTTCATGGTTCTGGTGCCTGGTGTATGATTACTTCATGGTGTACTTTAAAGGGTTTCTGATGTATTCATGGTATACGGTGCTACGGGGTACTTTGGGGTTCACTGTACTTTTTTTGGGGTATTTTTCATTGACTGATGTATTTATGGGGCAGTTGGTATTTCTGGTCATGTGTTATGGGGTTGGGTTTACTTAGGGGGACTATGTACATGGGTATATACTTCTGGGTTTGGTGTTTATGGTGTACTGATTTCTTTATGGTGTACTGATGTACTTTACGGGTACTGGTGTACTTCATGGGGTTCGATTCTTTATGGTATTATGTCTCATGGTTCCTGGTGCTTTATTACTTTATGGTGTATGATTACTTTAGGGGTACTGATGACTTTATGGGTATGGGGGATCCGGGGGTACAGATTCCATGGTGTACTGATTACTTTATGGGGTACTGGGTACTTCTGGTGATGATGTACTTAAGGGGTATTTTGGGTACTGATCCCTTTATTGGGGACTGGTGTACCATTGTACTGATGCACTTCATGGTGTACTGGTTTTCATTTACTGATGTACTTTATGGGTACTGATGTACTTCATGTCTTATTATTCATGGGGCTGGTGTACTTCATGGGGATGATGCTTCATGGTTCTGTTTTTAGGGGTACTGGTACTTCAGGTGATGATTAAAATTCGGGTATGGTATACTTCATGGTGTACTGGTACTTACGGTGTACGTGTATATGGTATCTGATGTACTTCAGGGGTAAAATGTATTTTAAAATTTACAATGTACTTTTTATGGCTGGTACTGATGTACTTTTTGGTGTACTGATGTACTTACGGGTCTGATTACTTTTTGGTGTACTGGTGTTTTTGGTGTACAGATTACTCATTTTTATACTTTATGGGGTACTTGTACTTCTGGTTATGATTTTTCCCTGGGGTACTGATTCTTCTGGGTAAGATTACTTCATGATTACTGATTCTCATGTGTACTTGTAATGGTTAAAAGATGACTTTATGGTGTACTATTACTTTGGGTCGATGTACTTCATGGTGTACTGATGTACTTCATGGTGTACTGATGTACTTCATGGTGTACTGATGTACTTCATGGTGTACTGATGTACTTCATGGTGTACTGGTGTACTTCATGGTGTACTGATGTACTTCATGGTGTACTGATGTACTTCATGGTGTACTGGTGTACTTCATGGTGTACTGATGTACTTCATGGTTCTGATGAATTTTGGGTGTCTTATGGGTAGGGCTTTTCCCGGTGCTTCATGGTGTACTGATGTTTATGGTGTCTGATGTCTTTATGGGTCTGATGTCTTCGGTGTACCGGGACTTCACGGGTACTGATGTCGGTGTTTTGTTTTACGGTGAGATGACTTAATGGTGTCTTTTCTTTTTGGGGACGATGTATTTGGGTACTGATGCCATGGTGACTGATGTCTTATGGTGACAGATGTATTCACGGGTTTCTGATGTACTTTATTGTATGATGTACTTTTTGTACTGATGTACTTATGGGTACTTGTACTTCACGGTTCTGTGACTTACGGTGTATGATGTACTTGGGGGGTACTTATTGCATTGATGTACTTCATGGTGTACTGATGTCTTATGGGTATATCTTATGGTGCGATGTCTTCATGGTGTACGATGATTTGTTTTTGGTCTTCACGGTGTCTGATGTACTTACGGTGTACTGATGTCTTCATGGTGTACTGGTGACTTTATGGTGTATGGTTTTCATGGTTACTGATTCTTTTGGGGGTACTGATGTCTTCATGGTGTACTGATGTACTTCGGTGTATATATTCACGGTGTACGATGTACTTCGGGTACTGGGGACTTTTGGGTGTACTGATGATTTCATGGTGTACTGGTACTTCGGTTACTGATGTATTACGGGGTACTGATGTACTTCACGGGATGATGTACTTGGTATGTGTACTTCGGTTATGATGTACTTCATGGTGTACTGGTGTACTTCATGGTGTACTTCATGGTGTACTGGTGACTTTGGTCACTGATGTACTTTACGGTTACGATTTCATGGTGTACTGATGTACTTGGTTCATACCAGGTGTACTGATGCTTCTGGTGTACTGATTCCGGTGTAGTGCTTTATGGGTACTTACTGATGTATTACGGTGTCTGATGTACTTCATGGTGTCTGTGTACTTCGGTTTTACTGGGGTTTCTTACGGTGTACTGGGTTTTGGTGTACTGGGTACTTACGGTGTACTGATTAAATTAGGTACTGATGTACTTTGGTGTACTGATGTACTTGGTCTGATTTCGCATGGTTACTGATGCTACGGTGTATGATGTCTTCATGAATTTTTTTTTCGATGTACCTTTTTTTATGGTGTACTGTGTACTTCATGGTTTTTTCCAGGGGGATAACCATTTGTGTATTTGGTGTACTTTCCGGGTATTGTGTACTTCAGGTGTATGTGATTTTTTGACTGATGTTTCACGGGGTACTGATTACTTCATGGTGTAGATGTACCTGGGTTTGTACCAGGTAAAATATTACGGGTACCCCATGTACTTAGGTGTACTGATGGCCTGTTTGATTCCTGTGTACTTTTATTTTGTCTGGTTACTTCATGGTGACGGTGTACTTCCGGTGTACTGATGTACTTCTGGGTCTTTAAAGTGCGCCCCCTGGGTCTCCTGGACTGTAGAATGAGTTGAGCTCCCTCTCCTGGACTGTAGAATGAGTTGAGCTCCCTCTCCTGGGCTGTAGAATGAGTTGAGCTCCCTCTCCTGGACTGTAGAATGACGAGTAAATGGTCAAGGTTAAGAACCTAACATATATATATTGTACTATCACAATTTACTGGAGTGTCTTAAGTTACTTGCCTGAGTTTTGTGGATGGTATATAAATTACGACCTTGAATAAGACAGCCATAATCCCCCTGTGTCTACCTATGGACTGTAGTGCATATTTTGGTGGATACAAGTGACAATAGGACTTACCTTGCTATAATGGGAGTTTGTGGCGTTGACTGTCACGTAAGCCGAGAATGTTGTCTTACTATTGAATGTAGAGGTGTCACGCGGTGAATGTTGCGCTAGTGTTCGTCACACGTCGGAATTGTTCGTTGCAATCACTCGCAGTACCAGTTACACTATTGCCATTCAATACCACCACTTGTTCAGAGTTTCGTGGAATTATCCACAGTAGGGAGAAAGGTAAATAACACTGTATACTTCATCGCTCCCAATGTTCAGTCAAGAAAGTCACTCGGAGACGCTATAAAAATTACGTGACAGTTCTACCGTGAATTTCCTGACTGTATAAGGAAACTAGTCAAACTTTTCTGGTTTCCTGAGATTGTGAGAATGTTCTGAACAAGAGTCAACAATACACTGGTCACTACTGTCTTTTTGTCCTTTAGCGATAGGGAGGCAATACCCTCTGACACACACACCTCGTTCATTCCTTGAAGCAATCTGACCCCGATGCCCTTCTTAGCGCCCACGTTCCTTGTACCACAAAGGAAAATGCTGACTTCAGCTTTATATACACTTGTTGCTAGTCTGTGCAACACTGTTCCACACAAGAGGCAGGTTTCTTGTTATTTAGCTGTAGGCTAGAAGTCATAATGTCCCTGACTTGTAAGACAAGTGGAGCGCAGGTTTCCATGTAATTTTCCTGCTATGGGGAAAGAGTACTATGAGGCCTGGCCACAGACCGGGCTGGGGGGGGCGTTGACCCCGAAACCCTCTCCAGGTATAACCCCAGGTATACCCTCGTTTTAACCTCGTTGTATAGTTGCACAGAAATTCTGGCAAGGAGAGAGCTGCAAGGTGATGTCTGGTACATATATCTGGTTGTAATATAGCTGTTGGACAAAGTGGAACTCTAGCCCATCAGAGGGCTGAGAGATAACCCCCTTTAAACTGGAGATTTTTGTCCACAGTACTGATGTACTTCATGGAGTGTACTGATGTACAAGATGAGTCTGACAAATGCCGTGTATAATGTCGTGAACGCCTCTTTGTTGAGGCTATTGAAGGCTGCACTTACATATACCAGTCTCGCGTTTCCTGCAGTAGTTTTTCAGGTGAAATGTTCGGAACAATGCTCACCCCGAGGTCCTACTCTCTCAGGAAGTTTTGCAACCTTTTTCTACCTAGCTTGTGCTCTGTTTCCGGTCTTCTTTGTTCTTCTGTAGTTTTCATAACTTAGCATTTGTTGGGGTTAAATTCTAATAGACACTTGTCAGACCGATTCGACCGTCTCTGTACTCGCCAGTATGTGGTTGAAGGGGTCGAGTCTCAGCTCCTCCGTGTGTGTGGGGGGGGCATATGTTTGTCTGTGTAAATGTTCAGGTGTTTGTGTAAACAGATATTACAATGGTCTCCAGAACTGATAATTCCAGTTTGCCATTTGAACACACACACTAACACACACACACACACACACACACACACTAACACACACACACACTAACACACACACACACTAACACACACACTAACACACACACACTAACACACACACTAACACACACACACACACACACACACACACACACACACACACACACACACACACACACACACACACACACACACACACACACACACACATCCAATGCCCCCACCCACTACATTACAAACTCCACCCCCACAGCAACAACCCATAGTTCCTTACCAGGTCTCCCACTTCCCCAACCCCAATATACCTCCCAGACCACAGTCTTAGAAAAGAAGTTGAAGGTGTGGTATACAAATGCAGATGGAATAACAAACAAGTATGAGGAGTGGCACGAAAGAATCAAAGAGACATCCCCAGACATAATAGCACTCACAGAAACAAAACTCACCAGAATAATAACAGATTCAATCTTTCCATCCGGATATCAAATCCTCAGGAAAGACAGAGGGAGGAGAGGGGGAGGAGGAGTTGCACTGCTCATTAAAAACCAGTGGGGTTTTGAGAAAATGGAAGGAATGGATGGCACGGGCGAAAGGGACTACTTAGTAGGAACAATCCAGTCTGAGGGACATAAGGTGATAATTGCAGTAATGTACAACCCACCACAGAACTGCAGGAGGCCAAGAGAAGAATACGATGAGAGCAACAGAGCAATGATCGACACACTAGCCGAGGTGGCCAGGAGAGCACACATGGGGAAGCAAAGTTACTAGTTATGGGTGATTTCAATCACAAGGAGATTGACTGGGAAAACCTGGAGCCCCATGGGGGTCCCGAAACATGGAGAGCCAAGATGATGGATGTGGTACTGGAAAACCTCATGCATCAACATGTTAGAGACACTACCAGAGAGAGAGAGGAGAAGATGAACCAGCAAGGCTGGACCTTGTTTTCACCATGAGTAGTTCGGACATCGAGGGTATCATGTATGAAAGGCCCCTGGGAGCTAGTGATCATGTGGTTCTGTGCTTCGACTACATAGTTGAGCTCCAAGTGGAGAGAGTAGCAGGAATAGGCTGGGAAAAACCAAACTACAAAAGGGGGAACTACTTAGGCATGAGGAACTTCCTTCAAGACATTCAGTGGGAGAGGAAACTGACAGGAAAACCAGTACAAGAAATGATGGACTATGTAGCAACAAAATGCAAGGAGGCAGAGGAGAGGTTTGTTCCCAAGGGAAACAGAAATAATGGGAAGAACAGAACGAGTCCTTGGTTCACCCAAAGGTGTAGGGAGGCAAAAACTAGGTGTACTAGAGAATGGAAAAGGTACAGAAGACAGACAACTCAGGAAAATAAAGAAATCAGCCGAAGAGCCAGAAACGAATATGCACAGATAAGAAGGGAGGCTCAGAGACAATATGAAAATGACATAGCATCAAAAGTAAAGACTGACCCGAAGCTGTTGTACAGCCACA